>NC_072739.1:56323363-56497160 GCF_026930045.1 Uloborus diversus | reverse complement strand
AACTGAAGAATGAACTTCTTTAAAGCCACTCTGCATTACAATTTCAAGTTACATCGTGAGGGCAAGCCACATGTAATGCATAATTGTTTGGTTCTTGCTCTAACAAAATGTATGCACCATTGACCTGACTCCTTTATTAAAACTCTCAAAGTTTAATTCTTTTTTAGTACACTGATGTTTTTAAACCATACGTGATACATTCCGAAGTTGAAAAACATTACGTTGACTCATAAACCTTTCAATAGGTATTATCAACATTTTTGCAAATAAATGTTTCAGCAGTAATGTTTTTACTTTATAAATCTGCTATTTTCCAGTTTGCACCGGTAGTTCTAAGGCTGGTTTAAAAACTCGAAACGTTTCAATACGCAAACCGTAATGCAATAACTCTTATGTTAGAGAATTAATAACACAAAAATTAAAACCATTTAAATTTTAGTTTACGAAATCTTCACTTATGATGTAAAATAAATGATTTGTGTTTTCCTTTATTTCGCTTAACACTACGACTACTTGACCGTTTTATCCGAACATAGGTACAACTTTAGCTTAATTAAAAAAAAAAAAATTCCCAAATTTTAACCATACTTTTCACATATACGAAACATTCCTGTCAAAAATTTCAATATTAAATGGATTTTAATAAACGAAGAATGTGTTAAAAGCTTATAAGCTAAGTAGAATAGGAATATACATTGCGCCCTTCTTGCGGCTAATCAAGTGGAGTAAACAATTTCTAAGTTTCATCAAGGTCTTTGAATGATTGCTTCTTGCTAACTTTCATTTATGATGCGCCACTATTAGTCCTTGAACGAATTTTTCTTTTTCTGCTTTCCAAATCTAACCAAAAACTAAAACATTCTTGGTTTGCAGAAACAGTATTCACGCTTAACAGCAAAAAAACAAACATGTATTCACATTTACATAAACTACAATACAAATGAATGGATGATTACTTTCATTCCTAATGTGTAAAAAAATCACTTTTCGTGTTATTAAAAGTATTTCTACAGTTTAATTGCCACAGGTCTCTTAAGATTTAATATGACGAAACACGTTTTACTTGAAAGCGCTTAATGTGAAAAATTGAAATTCACACTAAATGATGCTGCAAATTTACACCAAAAATACTCCAAAATATTTTGTAATTTTTTGTATTTCTTTACATCTAACAGACGAAATAAACAGCCTAACACGAATTTATTTCAGCTCTCTAAGGGAAAAAAAATTGCCCACTTTCTACACACGTCTTGTTCCGAAATATGTTATTTGTAATTTTTTCTTCAGACAGAGTTACAACAAAAAGTATTGCAAAGGTTGTAAGCTTAAGCTTCACTTATTACTATTTAAACTCAAACATTTGAGAATGTGTCGATGAACTGCTTATTACAAATCGACAGAGCTAGCGTTACAATCATTCCATTTCCTATCAGTAAATTCCCCATTTCAGTTTAAAAACAAAAATCACTGACATACACATAAAGAGTGTTATAATCCCTTAATACTTGTTTAATTAAACTCAGAAAGGGGTGATCAATAAGGGATTTTAAAAAAGGCAACAAATTTAAACTAAGTGGATACGCATCAATTGGAATTTTTTAACAGTAGTTAAGTACCTACTAATGGGGAAAAGACAGATTGCATCTGGAACCATTTTGCGATTTGTTCAAAGCTTTGGATACAAAAGGCTTTCGAAACTCCCAATACCGCAGGGGGCCAAAGTTAAATGGCTTTCCCATCGTCTCTTATACCCACCAACAAATTCATTCTCCTCCGTTTCTTGGAATTAGGAGCCGAAGGCAATGGCAACCTCCGCCAATTCCAAGAAACTCCAGTTCAACATTGGCGACGAAAGCATGTCAGCTGTTCCTAAAAGTTGGCTTCTGTACGTATTAAAGGTTCCGTTTCCTAGGTTACTTTCTCCGCCGAACAAAAAAATCGGTCACGTGCATGAACCTCCTTGAAATACAAGTTCCAGGAAAAGAACAATGCTTACTTGCCTTGCCACCTGGTATTGCAATCTATACAAAGGGGTGTTTTGCTGCATAGTTAGATAAGGGGTTTATCACCTTTCCACTCTGTTTTTAAGGGGTTTAGGGTAATCTTAAAGCCCATTCTACATGTATACACAGTCCCTAAACTCTTATCGGGGGAAAGACATCATGTGTCGGATTAGGGCATAACAACTCCGCCTCCTCAGAGTGATTGACCGCAATCGCTACTACTTCGTAGTAGCAATTGCGGTCCATCACTCCGAGGAGGCGGAGTTGTTATACTTTTAATCCGACACATGATGTCTTATACCCCAGATAAGAGCTCAGGGACGTAGCTAAACTCAAATGGCGAGTGAATCAAGCAATTCGTCGCCCCTCTGGAAGGGACCAGCAGGAATTCAAGTAAATATAGAAGGCTGAATGTGGTATAAAATAAAATCCTGCTAAATATCCGTGTGACATTGCTTTCCGTTGTGCTTTCCCCTAAATTCAAGGAAACAGCAGATGTGCAGTTCGCTATTTTAGCACGTATTGTCATTGTCCAATGTCCACTCCTAATCCCCTTTCATTTACGGTGACAGGTCGCGAAAGATAAGGGACGAACAACGTATGGGTAGAACCTTTTCTTTTACTTCATCTTTATCAGTACTCAGCGTTCAATCACATTTGCTTGAAAATTGTTTGACTTGTTACCTTAAATGGCGTATCAAAAGCACCAAGGTGTTGTGTTGTTTAGCTTCTTGTTTGCTTTTCAAATGAATATAAGGCAAAATAAGTGGGAGATAAAGTGATAGATGTCAACGTTGCTTCCATTTTTCGTCTTCTACCGTTTCGACCTCCAAGAAAAACAAAGTAGCGTCACTGGCCTAAACCCGACCGTTTACAATGGGGAATGCAGGTGTCTGGCATGGTTTTCCCACTAAACTATTAGTAAGGTGGAATGACTGCTGCAGATTCCCCCTTTTGTTAAAGACGCGGTCCAGTTTTGAAACAGGTTCTTGAAAGTACTTGAAAGGTGACAGCAGTGTAGACGGCAAAACATAGCGTCTCTATTCTATAGGAGCCATTCAAAACTTTTGCTGATTTCATCCGAATTAGTTTATAATTAATATGCTAGTTTAGTATTTTATGACGTGAAACCTGATCCATTTTTGATGAAAAGAAAGAAGAATCGTCTGTAAAATTCGGTTTTTGAGGAGTGAAAAAGCCTCTTTTTCATTTTTTCTTAAGTTTAAGCATTGATTAAGGTTACGTTATTCTTCATGAAGACCTACTAGAATCAGCCTGTTTTTTTTTCTGGGCTTCTAGTATGCATAGCTATATTCATTCCCTATTTTATTCACTCAACTATTTTTTCTCATATATTAATTAATTAATGTACTCATTTACTCGTATATTGTTTCATTTTCTTTTTATTTATTCATTCGTTCTTTTACCTACAGAAACATTTGATCGAAATTTTCTGTAATAATTAAATAAAGAATACTTTATTCGAAAAAAATGTTATTTTTCACTTTGCCAAATGGAAAAAGAAAGGTGAAAATTTCGCACCTTCTTTTGGAAATACAAATTTACTGCCAAAAATAAAAAAAATCAAGTTTTAATGGAAGTTTTATTATAAAATATATTGTTCTTTCTTTATGTAGTGTAATTTTGGGAACAAATATTCAATCTGTTCATTTTGAAAACACCTCAGGCATCTTAACTATTTCACTTTGCCTCACATTCCCTTACTATGAAAGATGGAGAAAGTTATAGACACATAAAAAATGTGCATCATTGTGCATCATCGTATGTAAGAATGTATCCAATTTTTAATCAAATGATATTTGATAATAACTAATGTTTTGTTGAATCAAAAATAAATAATTCAAAGCCAAAGTTGAAAACTGTGTGATGTAATCATGTAAAGTTAGAAGGAATAGAAAAAAAAAACTGCAAAAAAAAAAAAAAAAAATCATCAAAAGCTGAGGTGAGGCTACGTAACATAAACTTAGAACATGATCCTTTTCCATTTCATTCATTTTTACAAACTTTGTAAATTATTTGTTTTGTAAACTTTCACACTACATGTTAAAGTAACGTCATAGCAGAAAATTACATTTTGTAAAAACATTTTTTTTTTGTTAACAAATGATTTCATCATAGTTTCTTGTTGAAGGTATGCCTAAAAAAATCATTTTGAAGAATATTTTTTCCGCCGATTAATTGGCAGTACTTGGCCGTTATAAATAGTCGGCAAATTGGCCGATTATTTGGCGCATCCCTAATATATGGTCAACCTGATTTTTCTCTGACATATCTTCACTCTACAGAATCCCGATTTTGTGTCCAAGTTTAATTTTTAAAATATTGTGAAATTTTAAGTGAAATCTTTTGAATGTCGAATAAATGTTCGTAATTTCTATCTTGTATATGAAAAATTAATTTTGTGGAAACAGAAAATTCGCTAATATTGTCCTTGGTGATACACTGAGATAGATGAATTTAAAAACTTTCTTTTGTGAATACCGCTATTCAATATTTGTTTCACTTATTGTTCAAGTATAAAAGTTCATTTTCACTATTACAGAGTATGTTACACATTTTTTAACAACAGTGCATAAAATGCATAAAACATCATTTTCCTATTCTAAATATATTGAAAAATTTTAGAAAAAGATCGGACCATTTGATTAGTGCTTCGTATAAACTATTTTAGTACTCTATTTTAGTATTTTGAACTATATTGAAACAGTTTTAAAATGGCTTACTAAAAAGAAGTAAAATATTTTATTTTAGTTAAAACATAAACTTATTTTATGTTTATTTATCAAGCCAAACAGAATGAAAACTTTTTGACACTGTAAATAACTTGCCTTGTAAAAATTCAATTAGTTTTACAAAATTCTTTCGGTAATATTTTCTGTAGATTCTTTCTTTCAAGGATTCTGAATTTTTCAGTCCGTTTTTTTTACAAACTTATTTTATAATTATGTATTTAAATATCTTCTCAAAACATAAAAATGAAAACTTTATTAATGTTCCTCCCTTTTCATTTTTTATTTAAGGTGTTGAAATAATGATTCGAAAGGGAAAAAATGGAATAAATTGGTTCATTAAACAAATAGTTTGTTATGAAATCAAGATGCATTTTTGTGCGAACCTAAGAGGGATTTTATTTTAAATACTGGCAGGGCCTGATTAACGCACGGTCCGGCGGGTCCGTGGACCTGGGCACCACAAATTTAGGGGCACTAAAATTGCCTAAATTAAATTACTTCCTTCCTTTTTTCTCTGTTAAAGTGAACGTTCCTTCTCAGCTTTGAAAAGAATCAAAAATCGTTTGAGAAAATGCGCTTCTCAGGATAATTTACAGGCGTTTTTCTTACTGACCATTAAATTCTGTGACATCAAAATTAGATTTCGATGATGTGATCGACACATTTGCATCTGTTAAAGCCAGAAAGAAGTCTTTTTAAAGCTTAATGTCAGAATTAGTTAGTTTTTTTTTTTTGCTATTTTTGCAGTTTTAAATTGTTTTTTAATTCATTGTCACCTTAAGGTATGGCAATTTTAACTATGATTAGTATGGTGACTATCAAGTGTTTGGTATTCAAATCCCAGGTTTCTGTAGTAATGTGTAGGTTTCTGGTGTATTAGGTTTCTAGTATAAAACACTGACTTTGAAATTATGCTGATTTTCTCATGGGGGAGGGGCACCAATTTTTACTCAGGACCTGGGCACCAGTTTGTCTTGATCGGGCCCTGAATACTGGAGGTGTTCCATATTAATAAACTTCTCGGTATCTTGAGCAAAGCAGATTCCCCTTGTGGTCTAGACCCCTGTCAAACGGTGAGGAGGAATGAGAGCTTTTTTCGGACCGCGTTTTCTCCCTCGGCAGTCATTCCACCTTGCTTATAGTTCTATGGATTTTCTAGAATTCAGAAAGAGAAGGGGATGTCAAATCAGTTTCCATAAAAATATATAATGTCTGGGACCACAACTCAAAACTATCTACTAACTAGGGTTTGGCGAGGTTTACCGTCCTGTTTAAAACCCAACTGTCCAAAACTTCATTTTTAGAGAAATTGTATTTTGAGAGAAAATATAAAAACAGAATAAAATATGTCAAATTAATGTTTTGTTTTATTGAATATTTTTATTCAATGTGTCAAACATAAATATGTACGTATAACATATTTATACAGCTGATTCTAATCTATTTACGTAGAAATTGAACTCTTTGTTAAAGATTTCAATTTGTACGCATGAGTTTTTTTTTCTTCATAATTGTAACCAAAATTTTCGGCCCGTGTTCAAATGGAAAATTTCAAAATTTAGAGCTATAATTGACAATTTTTGAACTGAAACAAAAAAATATATACTTGAGAGTCTTTTACAGCTTTGTGTAGATTTTCTTCTCTTGCCTATGATAACATTTCATAAAAGGGTTGTAGTTTTGGCCGGACAAAACTGATTTTATCCAAGCCACTGGCTAAAACCGGCCAAAACGAAATTACGTGAAAATACACTTCTAATTTGTATGTATGTGAGAGATGTGTGTTTTACAACTAATAAATCTGTTAGTTGTAAGTTGTTTAATTAAGCATAACAATTTTAGTTAATTAAATATAATATTAGTGAAGTAATTTACATTATTATAACAATAGTAGTGAACAAATTTCAACTTTCTTCAAAATTAATGACTGAAATTGCTCACACTAAAACAAAAGACATAAGGAATACAAAACAGCCTGTAACGTAAATATAGTAACTTTTCAGTAGTGTTGCCTTTTAATTTTGAAAAGTTTTCCCCTTGCGCCTTTAGTTTTGTTTTTAAGAAATGCCTATATGTTTCTAAGAGAAGTTTTTTTTCTCTCTCTCTCTCTCATTTATTCTTCAAAATTACTTGAAATACTTTGTACGCTTGTGTGTGAGAATTAAAACCTATCTATTCAGCTTAAAATGTTTCACTCTATTATTTTTTTTAATGTTACTGCATATTTTTCATGTAAACCTTATTTTCTAAACATGCTGTAATTTCTACAAACTGTAAAACTTACTATTTAGATAATGAAATGTGATTGATTATGGTTTGTTTTGCATTTCTTTTTAATAATTTATTATTTGGTTTTCATTTAAAATTTCATAATTATCTAAGTGGCCAAAACTGGATAAAACTGATTTTGTCCCTGCCGGTTTTAAACCACCACTGGCCGGAACTCTTACAACCCTGTTTCATGATCTAAAAGTAATGTACCACCAAATTATTGGAAAAATGCCAATAATTTATTTCTCAAAATTGTCAAGCTATTAATTTTTTTTTACTTTTTGTAATTATAAAATGTATTATATAAAAAAGATGAATTTAAAATAAGAGTATATTTAATCATCAGTCTATTGCTGTTTAATTTATGATTTAAAGAAAATAATTTTTGTTCAAATATCACGTAAAACTTATGTGCAGAAATTATTTTAAAAAAATGAGTTTTTTTTTTTTTTGCACATAAATATTGCACATTTATTAACATTCTTTGAGTTTTTAATGGGATTGAAATTAGCGTCTTGATAGTGCTGAGAATTTCTTTTCATAACACTACTAACTGTTACACAATGAAGTTTTTATGCAATAGAGTTTTGGATATTATTTTTCCGAATTTTTATTCTTTTTTTTAAATGAATCTTGCGGAGAAATATATTATCAAATACTTATTAATTAAAACTTATTGATATTTACATTTATGCCTAACAAATATTGCAATAAATACGAATTGATTAGTTTAACTTCAACTTAGTTTTGGACACTTCAGGGACGTTTGGACGCTAAAAACTGCCTGTCCTATCTTAAGCCGGTTTTGGACGTGTAAAATCCAACCCTGCTACAAACTCATTATAGTACATGATATGAGCATGGATTCCAAAAAACTTTCCCCCTTAATCGAGGGGGGTGGGGGGTTGTATGTTGTGTTGTAGTAAAAAGCAGGCACGCGTAAATTGAAGAAACGTTCGATTGCTCATTCTCCTCGGAGGCATTCGCGCCAAAAACTAATGAGCTTAAGTTGACGTAGGGGCGTATATCTGTACCAAATGTCATTTAATTTCAAGCAGTAGTTTTTGCTGTAGAGCGACCACAAAAAAGCGGTCACACACATGCAGGCAGACATAGATTTTCCGAAAATGGTCAAAATAGACTCAGCAAGCCTCAAGAAATTTCCTTTGAGAGATAACGGAGGCACGATACATCGGTGCGATGAGAGCGGAGTTATGATAACATGGTCACTTCGTGGGAAGAGTTTCCACCAATCTTGCGAAGAGACCGAATAAAGTAGCTGATGGATTGGTTTCCATTTTGATTCACGTTTTAATGCGAATTTCAGAAGCGTGCAACAACATTCAAGTTTAAATTAACTACCAGTTGAGATTCAGTAATGTAATAGAATGTTTTGAATCAAAATGTATGACAAGATATTTAGCGAGAAGCTAAGGATCTTAGAATACCTCGGTGTAACTTCCGGCTTCAATTTCTTAGTACGGCCGAGCCTCCCTACTTACATTTCTTAACTCTATGGGTTTATACACCACCTCCAATATAATTTTATGTAGGAGGATGTGGTTTATATGCGTTTACAGCTTCTCGTTCCGAGGTTGGAATTCCTAATCTGACTGGACTAAATGCAAAAGTCAGAACATAGGCAAAATCTCTCAACTTGGATAAATATAATAACCTTTACACAACGATATACCTAAACGCAGTATAACAGGATTCGACAATGTAAGCCAAGGGTATTCCCATAGGGCAGCGGTCGGCAACCTAAGTTAACTGACGATCGACTAAGTTGGTAAGCACAAAGACCGACTGGTTGGGAGGGGACAGGCGATATAGATTTAAACGGCTGTGTTGCACACACGGCTGAGTTGAGACTGTGCTGACTACAAATTTTAGGTTAACTGTTATCAAAACAGACTTTAATATTCCTGAAATAGTTGCTTTAAATTGCTAAATGACGTTATGTGAGCAAAATTAACTTGGAGCCGCTATATATACAGGGGCTTTACATTAACTCACATCAAATTATTTTCAGACAACTATATTGCTTGTTTTAAAATTGATGGAATAACGACTGCAAAACTATTACAATGAAAAAAAAGTTTGTAAATTTTTCAAATAACCAGCGATTTCGACTGAACCTAAAGCTGCAGAGCTACAGAAAAAAGCATTGACTCAGGGGGTTTTAGACCTTTCAACTGTAACTAAAACGCTTTGATTAAACTTAATTTTGTTCCAGAAAATAATGTTCATGAATGGTACTCTGAGTGAAAGCAAAATCCAAATTATTGTCACGATCGACTAAAAATAGGCTCGAGATCGAACCACATTTTCCCGCAAATATAACACTTAATAAATCAACGCCTTATGATCGCATACACATATTGTGCATAATAGATTGCTGTTAATATACCCTTAGAAAAATTGGTGGGTACATCACTGGTATAAGCAAATTAGTTAATCAGTAAGAGTGTTATGTGTAAACGTATTCAAACCGTGATTTTTAATTTATATTTCAGAAATGACTTCATATGAAAACCAAGATTGGGGTTTGGAGGCCGAGCTACAGATTTCATCAATGATTGGAAATTCTGCCGCTGAAAAATCGTTCCTTCAAAAAGTCCTCGGAACGCATCTCCGTAGCACTACAAATGAAGTCGAAATCGAACGGCAAAAGAAAGGTTCTCCTCTGCATTCAGTGAAGTCTTTTGAACAGCTCAGGTTGACGCCAGAACTATTGCGAGGAGTGTATTCTATGGGGTTTAACTATCCTTCTAAAATTCAAGAAATCAGCTTGCCCACCCTTCTCGCCAACCCTCCTGTGAATATGATCGCTCAGGCCCAGAACGGTACTGGCAAAACGGCTGCTTTCGTTCTAGCTGCTTTGAGCAGAGTCAACGAAAACTTAGACTTTCCCCAAGTTTTGATCCTGTCTCCCACATACGAGCTTGCCTTACAGATAGGCGAAGTTGCAAAGAAGATGGCCCAGTTTTGTACCGGAATTCGATTTAGGTATGTGGTCAAGGGAGAGAATCTCGAAAGAGGGCAATCTCTAACAGAACATATCCTTATCGGAACCCCGGGTAAGGTTTACGATTGGTCCAGGCGACGTAGTTTCTTCGATATAACCAAAATTCACACATTTGTGCTGGACGAGGCGGACGTGATGATATCTACCCAAGGACATCAAGACGAGTGCATCCGCATTCACAAAATGTTGTCTTCTGTCTGCCAGATGCTGTTCTTCTCTGCCACATATACCTCCGAAGTCATGGAATTTGCGGAATTCATCGTCACCGATCCCATAATCATTCGTCTTCGGAAAGAGGAAGAATCTCTGGACAACGTGAAACAGTATTACATCGTCTGCAAATCGGAGGTGGATAAATATCGTTTTCTGTCCAACATTTACGGTGTGGTTTCCATTGGCCAGGCCATCATCTTCTGCCGCAGAAAAGTCACCGCCGTTTGGCTCGGGGACAAGCTTCGTGGGGATGGACATTCGGTAGCATATCTCTCTGGAGATTTGGAAGTGTCACAGAGAGAGGCCATTCTGAGTCGCTTTCGGGAAGGAAAAGAAAAGGTAAGTTCAGAGTATATTAAGTTTTTATGCAAATGTATCTTTACGAAAGGGCAAAAATGTAGAAAAAGAGTAAATGTTGGAATACAATTTTGATAATAGAGAAATTACCACAGTCGCAGAACTAAAGGTGATAATCATTTCATTACATAAACATCGACAAAGTGGAAAATCATTCACCTATTCTCTGCCACAAGAAAAAAAAAAAAGACCACTGTCGAAAGTGTGTGAAGTCGTTGAAAGTCTTGTAAATGTTATATGTCAGTCCTTCAAACACTATTTACAAACTATCTGTACAATTCCTAAAATATCCACAGCGTTAAAGCGAAACGGACAAAGCACCTCAAACACATGGTAAATACGTATTCACAATTCAAATACACAATAGCAGGCACTGCAGCCGCTGGCCAATGACTGATGAAAGAGGTATAACAAAGACCCACCCACTTTCACCTGTCCAATCAGACAGCTACCTTATCCTCACCAAATCGCAATATTTTACTGTTTCACCTCTTAGGCTAGTTTCATACACCACCACAAAGTGACGCATGCAAGCTCTAGATCTGCGAATTCACACAAATTCGATGAAACAACAAAATCACAATTCCAAACAGCACATAGACAAAAGAAAAGAACTAAAGAAATCACAGCAAAGAAACTGAACTGAACTATTACAACAAGCGCAAAACAATTATGATGTGTTGTTTACTGTTTTGTTTTTGTTTCCAAATTTGATGCATTCTTAAAATTCGAAGAAATTTCATATAAACTGTGAAATTTTAATGATTTGCTATTATTATTATGTCGCTTTTACGCCACCACGCACCAGTTATGTACGCTATCTTTGTATGAGTTTTAGAGCAAGAAGGAACATTAAATTTTGAACATCAATCAATAGGCACCAGTAACAGACATGCTTAAGACATCGCTCTCATGCTAACTCAATTTTCTGCCCCTTTTAATGTATTTAGACTTTTTAAACTAATTTTCTCTTATGCAACTACATCTCATCTAACGTTTGGTTGCTTCTGGATCCTCTGAATTAGTTAATTCTATTTTTATTTGCTTAATTTCGAAAAAGGTCCGACCCCCAGTAATAGACAACGACAATTCTGATGATACCCAGGAACAGACAGAATGAGTAATAGACAGAATTCCCCTTATCTGTTTAAAACTTGCAAAAGTTCTTTAGTTTTTAGATCTAAAATTTTATTAAATTGAAATGAATGTGAAACACCGGCAGACCTCGTGGTGGCTGTTCATAACCTTTCACCACTGCCTTAAAAATACCAACTGGCTCAAAAAATTCACTCTGACAACACTAGATGGTTGCACCGTATTCATGGGCCACAGCAACATCAGTTTTTCCCGCCTAAAATTCTTATTATTAAAATCGAAACTTATAACCGAGGAGTAATTAATCAAAAGGGAACATAGCCACTTTTGAGAAAAAATCATTTTCTGACATTTTCTGAATTTTTCAGATGACATTTATCAAATCACTTACTCTCAAAAAGTCCGAACGCGGAAAACCCTATTTTATTTAATGGTAAATTGTGGCTTTTTGATCAAAAGGTAACCAATCCTTCCTCTGCACGTTTTATTTTAAATAAAAGGGGACATATCCCGAAAGAATCTGTACACTGTAAAAAAATTCCGAAACGTTACTGGTTATTCCCGTGGAACGTTTCGGGATTTCGCATGTTTTCACCTATTTCCTCGTAAAATCAAATATCTTCGCAAAAATGTTTCCTGAATTGCTACAAGTTACACGAATGCAGACTTTCCACTGTTGGGAAAAACATTTTTACTACCAGTTTTAAAATTGAAAGAGCGTGTCTATTAATTGTATCGGCCTATTAAGTCGCTTGTGGCCCATTCAGAGTGACCAAGCTCTCAATGGGAGCGAATGAGTCACTGGATAGCTGCAGAAATTGCTTGGTTCTTCTTGCAATTCTCGCATAGTTTTGGTCTTGGTTGCTCTAATGCTTCTGGAGCTTTTTTTGGTAAACCAGGAAGGTTCTAATCAATTGTATTAAACCTACTTAATATTTCTAGAAGGTTTCCGGAACATGACAGGCTTTAACGGAAGAGATTTCCCAATTGTTCAGAAAGTTTCATGGAAAATTTCAGAAAGGTTACTGACTTTTAGCGGAAAACATCCCTATTTTTTGAAAGATATGTTGCTGACAGAACTTGGGCATATCAGCTGCTTACTATTTTCCAGGAACGTTTCTGAATCGTTTTCACAGTGTAGTACGAAGACTTTTAGATTCAAAAGAACACATGTCCAAAATTCTCAAGTTTTAATCCACTACTTTTAGGTTCTTGTACTCCGATAAGAGAATATGAGAAGGTGAAATATTAGGGTTTGGTGAAATTGGAATTGTTAAAAAGGGCACATATCCAAAATTAAAATGGCGATATTTCCTTGTTTCTTTTTTTTTTTTTTGAACACGAACATTTCGTACTCTGGGCCATGATTTGCTGTGCTTTCGTGCTCAAAATTCTGTACCTAGAGGAGTTGATAAAACTATTTTGTTCTTACCCTAGTTCGGTTTTCTCACCTCCTGAACATTTTTAGAAAATGGAAATGTCCCCTTTTGATAAATTAGTTCTCAACTGTCTGTTACTGGATCGTTGTCTGTAACTGGTGCCGTAACTCTTTCAGTTGTGTCACTTTCCTTGCCGGGGTGCCCCGAAAAGTAAGGTAATTTTTGGAGGAAAAAAAAATAAAATAACGGGTTAAACGCCAAATTTAGGCAAATAACAACAAATTAAGCACATAAAAATAACTCTAAAAAGCTTTGCAGTTATCTTAATATTTCGTTAAGTTTAGTAATTTACTCTTTATGAACGAGGAAGGTTAAGAATGTTTTCGTCACTTGATGATTTGTTTCTTATGCAACAAGTTTGTACTACCAGTAACAAGTGCTACTTTTGTTTTAACCTACTGCAAATCTGTAGCGATGGATCTGGTTCAGAATTTTTCAGCTTGAAATTTAAAATTTGCTTACGAAATCCAGCACGTTGTTTCTACGTCATAACTAACGTTTCAACAATTTCATAGGCTGCTGCGACACCATTATTCGATTTTATTAGAAACTAGGGAGTTCTTCCCCCTGTTCACTATCGCTCACCAACCCCCGAAGATTGCAATCTTATTTAGTTCGCAAAGATTTAAATCGTCAATTTTAAAGAATCAGATTAAAAACGCGTTTCAAGTTCCGTTTGGAACAAAAATCACCCCTTTCACGGGTTTTAAACTAACTTGCAGAGCTATAGGTGCTAAGAGGCTTCTGAGCATTGCAAAACGGCAGTTTTGTACGTTTGAAAAGTCGTTTTCAAAGTGGTGGTATCTAGTAATATATTTTGCTTTTTATTTAAGGACTTAATAGAGTTGCGCCTAGGATTTTCCGTTTAAATAGAAACCCTTATATATGCTGTTCTAATTAATTGAGAAAGTTAAAACAAGCTTTATTTGATGCAGAAAAAAAAATCTTTCGAACGACATGGAATGTTAAGGGGTGTGGGTAATTTTTCACCCATTTAATAAGCAATTTACGTGAAAGTTTAGCTTAAAAATTAATTAAAAAACTAATTCGAAATTTAAAATAAAAAACCCCAGGTGCAAACCCCCCGGTGCTCAAAGTAATTTTGTACCAAATTTCAAGGCTGTAGGTGCTATGGAGTCTCCTGGACGCAGGCCCGCCACAGACTTCCTTTAACAATTTCTTTGACGTCACTTTTTTTTAAAAATATATAGAGACAACTATCTCTGCCTGCATTCCAAACGTGCCGACTTTTCTAGAATCTTACAATTGTTTGAACATGAAAAAAAGGGGAAGATAGTTTGCAATCAAGAATTTAGTGTAAATATTCAATGGCAGTCCGTACATCATGGAAATGATTGATAAACTTGTTTTTCAGACTCATCTTTTCTTGAAAGTTTGGATTTCTTACAAGTGTAAAACGCATGGATAGTTGCCAACTCTCCCGATTCGTTCGGGCCCGAGATCTCCCAAAATATTTCCCTGTTCGGCAAATTCGAGATACATAATTGCAATACAGCAATTTTAAACGACCAAATATCCCTTTTCAATAGATGTACAGTCATAGAAAAAAAAAAACGAAACACTCGATCGTATTCAAAGACTAATGACACTAGAGACACGTGTAAAGTGTTATTGTTTTAGGAATAAAAAGTTCTACATCATTATGTTAAAAAATTGTTGTTAAGGGGTCGTCTTCATATTAAAACGAGCATCAACTTCAGATTTTTCAATGAGAATCCCCCTTTTTTATCACATGTTTGTGATCAGCATGCTTTTTTAACTTCGTATACAAAATTTTGTTGAATTCGATCCAGCCGTTACTTCAGAATCGAGTTTTGAAAAATTCCTCTCGTAATGTTAAAACGTAATGTGATATTTTTGCTCATAACACAAAAACTAGATTAGGCACGGCAAAGATTGTTTTTTTATATCAAAATATGAATCGACCCAATAATAAAAACATCCTTTTCACCACCAAAAATATAAATTTAATTTTTTTATGAATTATTATAATATTTTTTGAAAAAAATATGATCTGAAATCATATTAAATTTTAACAGAGAAACAATCTAGAAGAGCTCTTATGAGGGAATCCAAAATTTGAGCTCAAAATATTCAGTAGTTTTCGCGCTATGCTTAAAAATTCATTTTTTCCCACTTTAGGGGACCGTATACTTTTGTAAAACAGAAATTATGAAAGTTAGTTTCTTCGTAAAAAAAGAAAAAAAAAATTGTTCAACAAAATAAGCAAACCAATTATAACGTGGTTTTTCTACATTAGAGTTAAGTCTACGAATTTTTTAAATGTATAAATGTATTCGCTGTCTCTGCAGAAGAACAACACAATATTGCAACCTTCAGTTTTTTGTGGATATCGGTCAAACGTCAATGTGTAAATAATGCGAAACACTACTTCATCGTCTAATAAAAGAATATTTTATAGAACTTTTAAAATTAAAAGCTACAGTTAAAATACTTTTGTCTTTTTTTTCTTTCTGCGTTTAGCCATTGCCTTTTGTAAAACAATAACTCAGAAAAAATATTAACATGGCCAACTTTTTCATAGAAACATACAATAAAACCTCGTTTTCTTGCTAGTCATGTTGCAATAGGCGGTGTAGAATTAATGACCCTTCCCGGTGATAATTTGCTAAAAGGAAAAATTATTACCTCGTCTAAATCGGGAAAACGCACTCGAAAATTAGCCGACAACGTGAAATTTCCTCTTTAACAGTATCCAGATAGGTCAATAAGTAATATTTTCTTTTAGATAAGTTTTCTGGTTTTTAGGGTTTTTTTTTTTCTTTTTGGTAAAATGTTTGAATAATTTTCAATGTTTTAAGATCTAGGAGAGGAAATGTCAGTCGCAGTAGTAGGCCGCGTGCCTTGAGCCCGTATTCTGAACGAAAGTAGTAGTTGTGGCTAATTGTAAACTTCTTTTTTTTTTTTTTTTTTTTTTTTTTTTTACTTCGTTAAATATTTAACAAAACATTAATTTGGGTGTTAGATTAAGTTGAGTTTTTGTCTATTCTTAATTATAATTTAAATATTATTTTTCTACTTACTTTCTCTGTCATTGTCCGTGCATTTCACATTAAAATCATTCTCGCAAGACAAAGATAAAATTTCAAATTATTTTCTTCTTTTTTGAATAACATGGAAAAATATCGAAAAAGAAAGAAAGTTATAATAAATTAGTGTTATCTACTACTAAATGCCTGTCTTATTAAATGCATGTTTTTCAGAATCCAATATCTGAATATTCGTCTTCAACTTTATGATACTGGTAGTAGTTCTCCTTTCTGATCTTATTCTTTTAGCAAACAACGGGCCGCGTAGACCAGCTTCGCGGACCCGAATGCAGCCCGTGTCTTCACTGCGATTTAGCTATCCCACTCGAAGGCTGCTGTTGGTCCGAATAATGAGCACAACATCCTTGATAGAGGTTTAAACGATCAATGAAGCAGGTGTCATGTCATTGAAGCTGAAAGTGCCTAAAAACTGGTGGATGAAGAAAATTTATCTCACCACTGAGAGGCCGTAAACATACAGCAGATAAATTTACTTTACCTACCAGTTTGTTCGCACTCTCAGCTTCAATGAAGTGACTTCTGCATCCCTCCCGCTTGATTCCGAATCCAATATGCGAAATCCACAGCAAGCTCGAAATCGTAACTTTCTGGATCGATTGAATCGCCTGTCGGGTGTGTTGCGGTAGTTGTGCGGCAGCCTAAGGCTCGATGCTACGGGAAATGTTCGTTTACAAGTATATGGCGCGCGAAACAAAATTAAATAATGCTATGCTTTATTTGCAAGAGCAAAGTTATGAAATCAGAGAAATGATAAGAAATCTGATTTTGGTTCACCTTGGTTTAAGATAAAATAACTTTCGTCTTTTTAAATTACGGGTTGGACAATCTCGTTGCTAACAACAGCATTGGGAAAGTACTTTCCTAAATTGCTTTTAAGAAACATTACATGTTTAATTAAAACCGCCAATTGTGTTATGCTTTTTAAATAATACCACACATTATGATCTTCTGCATCAAATTTAGATTTTAAACAAATTCTCGTTTTTTTGATTACAAAAAAGCCGCTAGAACAATTACTGTGTTTGTCCACTGTGTTAATTCAAATAATCAAATTTTTCCCAAATAAAGTTCGAGCAAGAACGGTTTGCTCATTAACGGGTATTTGTATTCTCCTGTTTCTGTTTTATTTTTTAGATTAATGCTTCGTTCATTTTATGTATTTAGGGCAAATTTTCACGGAATAAATCGACCTTGCTTCGCTCGAGTATCCAATCTATTTAACGCAGCGTCTTTCCACGTTGTGCGGTACATTTTTTACATTTTTGTATGCGATGGCCCAAACTTCTGCTAATGTTCTGCGAAATTAAAAACGCGCAATTATATTTTACATCAAAGACTTTCTATTTATTCCAAAATAAACCTGTAAGATAGGTGAAATACATTTATCAAACATATTCACATCATGACTCTAGGTATAAGGTTGGATATTTACATTTCTTTGAGGCTTGAATGATTATATAAGCAATCTAATAGGTTCATATTTGAAAAAGTCAAAAAGTTCCATTAATTTAAATTTGTCATTACTCGATTTATTAAACAACGATCTATACGATGGCCCAGTCAAACCCCATCCGTCTTTCTTAGGTTAATCCAGATAGACAAAAATCAGTTGTTCTAACCTTTTTCTCAAAAAAAAAAAAAAAAAAATCGACCGTAAATCGCTTTGTGGCGCAACATTATCGGTCAAAAAGTATCGAATTACGGAAAAAAAAAAGAGTAAAAAAATCATGCATTAAGCTGGATAATCTCGAACTTTTTTTTTCTGTTTACACTTCGTTACTTGATAAGCCGTGACCTTGAAAGAAGCGTTTTCAATGTTGTGACGGTCCCTAAATCGTTTTTCGTTAATAACTCCTGTTCTACTGCACGGAATTCAATGAAATTTCGTACCCTGGCTGCATTTTGCTGTCTAAACATAATTATTTAGCAAAAAATAAGGGTTCCTATTTGAAAATCAAGAGTTAGTGCTAATTTTTCTTTGTATATGGTCCCTTATCAAAAATTTACCTAAGTAGTTTTAAAGAAGACTTTAAACCAAGTCGGATGACACCTTGTGAATTATGTAGCAAAAAATAGGGTTTCCTATTTGAAAATCAAGAGTTAGTGCTAATTTTTCTTTGTATATGGTCCCTTATCAAAATTTTACCTAAGTAGTTTTAAAGAAGACTTTAAACCAAGTCGGATAACACCTTTCTTTCCTTTCTAGCATGTATAATGGCCGAATAAATAGAAGTGTTTCGTTTTTTTTTTTCTATGACAGTACCTACCCGTGTGTCCACATTCGTATTTTATCATTCGGCAAAATTTGGAGTTCCCTTCGGCCAATTGAAAAATTTTCACCCTCCCAAAAATTAAGTTCAGAGCTCTCCATGTGGAGACTCCCGAACTTTCATGCCTTCTCTCAAACTCTCTAATAAAGTAAATATAGTCCCGAATTTTTATCAATTAAATAAATTCCAGAAAAAAAGTTCTTACAGTAATTAAAAATTTGGGGGAAAACTGACAATAAAACGATTGCTATCGAAAAAAAGAAAATTTTTCATACAAGAGAATGATAATTATTGAAACATACTTATTTATTCATTTTTATTCTATTTAAAACTTTTATGTCCCGAAAAATGCAGGAAAATATTCCTGGTTTTATCCTAACTTACTAAAATTTTCCCTACTGCAATGAACCCTTATTATGCCTTATACGAGAAAACAAACTTTTTTAAATCTAAAAGTTGTAATCATTTTTATTAATACATCAAAGAAGTAAAAATAGGTTTCTCCATTTCCATATTACTGTTAGTGTCGGATGTCCGAATACTGGCACTGTAAATTTATTTAAATTCGAAATCAACTTAATTTTCATCTTTTAATGCTGACAGCTATGCGCGCGTATGCAATAAATTTAGCCGTAGCAGTGTTAATTTAGTAGTTACTCAATAGAAGGCGCAACTTACGTAAGAACGAACAATTCATTTCAGTGGCGCCATCCATTGAGGAACTATATAACTAGAGTGACAGATTAGGGGGCCATTTATTAATTATGTAAGGATGATTTTGGCAAATTTTGACCCCCCTACCCCCCATTTAAGGGTACGTAAGATTGTTCAAACCTCTCCCCCCTATTCTTATGTAAAATTCCATTTCGATTTTCAAAATGATAAAATAACGAATCTTACATCACTGGAATCGTTATTAAATTCGTTTATTATTAAATTAAACCTTTTAGTGCAAAGAAATAGTTACTAAAAAGTTGGAATCTAGACTGAATGTTTTTCTGACATTTTGTTGTATAAAATGTGATACCGATACTAATTAAAAATGTCACACTCCATACATTTTGCGATCCTTTATTATATTTTACACTTTCATTCTTTGTAAAATAAATAAAAAACAGCTCATCTTAATACGTTTTTTATTTCAGACGCAAATGAAATATGATAACTGCCAAACCGTTTGACCGCGCGATTTCGAATGTAAAATATCGATTTGGAAAATATTACGTAAGAATGGGTTCGACCCCTCCCCCCCCCCACCAAAGTAAGGGTATGTAGAGATTTTTCAAACACCCCTCCCCGCTCGGGACCCTTACGTAATTAGTGAATGACCCCTTACCTCCTACACCATTATCAACATTTCTTCCGTCATAATGGTTATGTTGGAGTTACTGCTTTGTATTTATTCTTTATTCATGTCTTGTTACAGGTTTTGATCACGACGAACGTGTGTGCCCGTGGCATCGACGTGCAACAGGTCAGCATCGTCATCAACTTCGACTTGCCAATCTTGCTGGACGGTAACGCCGACTGTGAGACGTACCTTCATCGGATCGGTCGTAGTGGTCGTTTCGGCAGGCGCGGCATCGCCGTCAACATGGTCGTCGACAATAGAGACTTGAACGTGGTGAAGGAGTTGCAAAGTCATTTCAATAAGGAGATACAACTTATTGATGCTGAAGACGTGGACATGCTGCAAGGAATGGACGGATGATTTTTATTTTTCATTTTTACCATTTTTAGCCCATGTCTTTAATGAGATTTGTGTATTATAAACTATTAGTGTTCAATTGATTCTGCTTTCATTTGGTGTAAGTTTCCTTGTTTTGTGTCATCACAAGCTTTTGCTGGGCCATGAAGCTTTTATTACCTAAAAAATAAAAGCAATAAACATGTGATTAGTAAAAGTATTTCTTTCTCCATTTAACACACGCAAAACGGTTTCATTATTGGAAAGGTAGAATTCACGAAAGCAGTCGAGTTCTCCCCCAATCCCCACAACATACAAAACAACTGCATGCCTATATAACTGAAACCTGCGAAAGCAATCCCATTATCCCCAAATAGCAATATGAGGATATAACACAGCGTCATAACTGTATGATCGAAACTCACAAGAAATTTTCCCAATTCTCCTCCAATAGCAATAGGTGCATTTCACGGTATTTGTGACATTGGGGTGTCCGTAACAAAACTTATTAAAAGGTTAAAATTTTTATATATATTGAAAAAGCACATTCTTAAGGACATAATTGTCATTTTTTTTCTTTATTTCATATTTTCCATGTAATCGCAATCAAAACATCAAAAATGAAACTTTTACCGTTACGGACTCTACATTGAATTTTTCTTCAATAGTGACTTGAACTGAACTTCAAGCCAAAACTGGTGCTTGGGACAAATAAAGTAAAGGATTATCTTTAATGCATATAATAATTTTAATCAAAAAGTGAATTCATTAAAAAATTATAAGTTGTGAAAATGGTGATTGTAGAGTCCGTAACAATAATTACAAGAGAAGTTTTGTTAAAATTTTTATTTATGCATTTTATATCACTAAATTGAATATTTTCCAATTTCACCTATGGTGTTAAAATATTCTAAAATAAGTTTCATAAAAATTTAAATTCTAAATTTTTTATTAATTTTCTAAATTTAGTTACAGACTCTACAAAACGTTGCGGACTCTACATTTGGCAACTGTTAAAACACAGTTCTTTCTTTATCAAAATGCTTGAACAGCCTGCACAGGAAAAAAAACAGTAAAAGTAGCCATTTAAAGGGAATTGCAACTTATACTTTAAAAAATTTTTGACTTTCAGAAGAATTTAGATTGCACAAGTGTATAGAGGGAGTCAGGGCATATTGGTCTGGCTCTCTACTTTCCTTCTTTTTTCTCATCATAAATTCAATCAGTAGTTTTATTTTCTACCATGAGTTACATGAAATATTTCTCATCATCGCAGACAATTTTCAATTAATTAACTTTTTTCGCATTAATATTTTAACAGAACTTTGTGAAGTGAACAAACCTGCCACAGCACGGGGTCCCCACATTACAAAAACAACTTCTGTTACAATTTTAATGATAAATATTATCCAACATTTGTACCAAACAAATGTTGTTTTGTGATTAGAATTATAAACCAAAGTTCAAAGATCAATATAATTAAAATTTACCAACATCTACTGTTAATTTTTTTCAAGAATCAGCACAATTTGTGTTTTTAGCAACTTCACTATTGCTAATACTAGAGTATTGCTTTTTTAATTGTTCTAAACTTTTTGTGGGTTTCCCAAAAGTGAACCAACAGACCCCAGATTCTTGGTCTAAAAAGAGTTGTCCTGATTTTTTCCTTTACAACAAAAAATAACTGCTAATACTTAAGAACTAAAAGAACTTATTTTAGGAGAGAAATTCAATTTATTGCTTCATTCTTCATGAAAACCATCTAAAAAAATTAAGTTGCTTAGTTATGAAAGTTAATCAAAAATAGCTCTGCCAAAAATAACAGTTTCTGAAATTTGTTCAAAATAACTGTACCATATGATTTTATTATAGGAATTGTAAAACTATAGTCGCTACTTTTTGTTGGTCGTAAATTAAAAAAAAAAAATTAAATCAAAATTATCAAGGTATAAAAATTATCAAGGCCGGTCTAACGAGCCCCAATTTCCCCTATTATCTTAAGGTATGTTGACTGATCTGGTGGTCCCGAATTTCAGTAAATTTCCAGTGTGACATTTGAAAAATTTCCAGTGTTATATCATACCAAAAAAAAAAAATTCACGATAAAATATAAGAACAAAGTAAGGCATGTCAGATGTCATGAAGTATACATTAATATTAGGGCCATTTAACGAAAAAACAGATCTTTTGAGCCATACATGATCAATGATACATTTAATTAATTAAATGCAATTATTTAAACCGGAAATGAACAAAGTTTTGTTGCTTAAAAATATATGTGTTTTTTGAAGCAGGAAATATTGCTTTTTTAAATTGAATTAACAGAAAATTTAACTTACCTTAAAAATACAATTTAAAAAGTTTTGGTTTAAAAACATCTTCTCCCTAACATGTCCTGCCCCCCTTAAAATTTATCGAGAAATTTCGATTTACCGAAGATGGTCCGTTATTGATCACATCAGATAACCAAGGTTCTACTATAAAAGTTGAATTGCTAGTAAAATTTGAATAAAAACCTATCACTTCAAATAACAAATTCAAGACTGAAGAAATCAACATATCACTTGGTCTGTTCCAAAAGGAGGCCAATCAATCTGGTCCCCCCCCCTCCAAGAGCTTGGGTGCACCTTCCTTAAGTATCCCACAGACCTCCCCCCTGCAATATCAAGAACCTCCTCCCAAAAATGAGAAAAATTGTACCCCCCTTAAAAAACTTCAATGGCACAGTCAGCGGCATGACCCCCCTCCCCCCGTGGGCGCCCCTTACATATATGATGAAGAAATAGCCATAACAGTTGATTCTATCATTGAAACTGTTGAACATTGAGGTAGTATTGTTGTCGTTTAGATTCTATCAAACAATACTCAAACGTGACAAATATGTAGAGTCCGTAACATGTTCACAAACTTGTAGTTCTTTAGTAAATAATTCCGTAAAAAATATTTTTTACCTTTTTAAAAATTGTTATTGTGCTTAAATGTATTATAGATAAACTGAGACATAGTAGAAAACCTTCATTTGGTAAAAATAGTTATTACTTTCACAGAAAATTTGAAGATAGTTTAAGCAAAAATTTCCATGTCTTTTGAGTGTAGAGTCCGTAACAAGCTATATATCTTCCTATATCTTTAGAAATTCAGCTCAAATCTCAACTTTTTTCAAAGTATACATAAAACTAATCATTTACAAGAAGTTTAACTTTATTATTTGCACTAATCGTGAGTAGGAGACTAAAACATTCTTATGAAGTGTAGAGTCCAGCCAAATACTGTGAAATGCCCCAATAACGAAATAATTGTTTTTTGACTGTATAATTGAAACTTGCAAAAGTTGTCTATTTCTTCAACAAAAGAATAATGTAAAAACAGGTCCATTGTTTGCAGAAGAGAAGTTTTACTAGTGTTTCAATCTGTGCTTAGAAAAGCAACCTGGGGAAAAAATGTTGGTTTTTCATACTATGAGGATTTTAAGAGATCTCTTTATCGTTAAATTTCTCATTAATGCGTCGGCATAAGCGAGGGATACAAAAGGTTAAAGTTATGAAAGTAAAATAGAAGTATAAATGAAAAATAGCTGCCAACACTCGATTTTTTTCTGGAGGTTCCTTAATTTGGATATCTTCTCCCGTAAAAGTCTCATTAATATTCATTAGAAAAAAATTAAAATTTAAAAAACAAAAAAAAAAAAAGATTTCCTATATATATATATATATATATATATATATATATATATATATATATATATATATATATATATATATATATATATATATATATATATATATATATAGGGTGGTTATAATTAAAGTTACCCTGTTTAGACCCCTCTAGTGACCGTTCTATACATCGGATTTCGATGAAACTTGGAATATAGATTATATAGACCATGGGGAGCAGGGATTATGCAATAAGAAAAATTAGTTCAAAAAACTACCACCAGGGAAGAAAAGGTCGCGTGTATCAAATAAAACGGGGACTGTGTCACAAAATCAATTTTATTTACAGAATTGGGTAAATGTGCATTCCATCTGCGTCAATCACGTGTTCAAAACGTGTTATAGCGTAAGTCACAGTTGCACGAAGGGTTGCCCTATCAGTGGCATGAACATGGCACCTTAATGCTATCCTTCAGGCACCGTTCGTTTGCTTTCACCATAGACTCGATCTTTTTCAAGGATTGCCTTGACATGGGCCCTTTCCGTATGCCTTTCAACCTTGATATTCACGCAGTGCGGCAGTGTGATTACTATCCTTCTAATAGAAGACCTTGATCAGTAAGGCTCGCTCCTTCTTTTCCAAAGTCATCGTGATGAAGATGAGTGGTTTTCTGCCTTTCTATAGCTCATTTAATTTGCATAATGCATCGGCGGTTGTTGCTGAATGTTTTACGTGTGTAGAGCGTCCCCTATCGTCGATTTTCGAACTATTTTTTTATTGCATAATCCTGCTCCCCATGGTCTATATAATCTATATTCCAAGTTTCATCGAAATCCGATGTGTAGAACGGTCACTAGAGGGGTCTAAACAGGGTAACTTTAATTATAACCACCCTGTATATATTTAAAAAAGGGAGTTTTTTCTCACATGGAAATGATAACGATCGCAAAAAGGAACGGTCATTTTTTATGCTTGTTTATTTCATTTTAATTCTTTTAAAATTCATATTTCCCAAAAAATGCGGTTAAACAAACGTTCCCGTTTTTTCTCCGACTTAACTAAATCTTTACTTGCTGCAATGAATGTTTATTATCATTTGTAACAGAAAACTAACTTATACCTATTCTAAAATAGTTTTTTAAACCTAAAAATTTGTATTTTTCTAACTTCAAAAAATTAATAATAGTACTCTCAATTTCAACATTTCGGATACACATAAAAAATACAGATACTTGAGGAGCTACAAGTAAACCTTTTGCCATTGCATTAAAAAAAAATATTATGCAAGTCCATTACGTGCGCGAAAGCTATCTATTAAATCATATTAAATCAGAGGTGTTTATGATTCGACATTTTTGAAAATTTTGGGTTGCCGTTTCCGAAAGTTTTGGTCTGGCAACATTCTAAAACTGAAAAATTATAATAGGAAAAAAAAAATTAAATGTTTTTTGTATGCATGTTTGAGGAGTTTTCACGGGAGAGGGAGGAAAAGTCGAGTAAATATAAAAGTTTTTTAAAGTAGATTTTCTTTTGCTTCTTAACTCCAGGGGTAGTAGTATATAAGACCATAGACTTAACATGTTGGCCCTCTAATTCTGAAATTGTACTTTTTTCGTACAGAAGAAAGAACTTTTAATTTTGCTATAAATGATTATTAAGTTGAAAGTCTTTTGGTTCCGTTCTATGTTTAAAGATTTTTTTTTTTTTTTTTGAAGCATTTTGACAACGAATTGAAATAATTATTTTCCTGTGATAATTCCAATATTATCTCTTTAAAACTGGGTTGGGTTCTTTGTAAACTGTAGCACAATAATTCTTTCGTTTGTTTTACCTACATTTGTAATCTTGTACGTTTCAAAGAAAAAAGAGTTTAAAATGTTCCTTTTATTAAAAGTTTATTGGAGAAAAAATGCTTGCCAGTTTTAAGGAATGAATTTCGTATCAGTTTTAACCCATATAAGAAAAAATCCCAATGATAATTGTTTAACTGTTCAAAATGTGCATTGAAGATAATTCAAAACCTCAACAATTGAGAGATATCTATGGCTGATACGTATTTAAAAATCTATGTAACTGTAGAGAAAATTAGACTGGTTTAGCTCTAGATTAAATTGTTTACATCTAAAATGCTTCAAGAAATTTTTATCACATACATATCGAACAGTTCTTGAATGTATCTACATAGAGAACACATGAGAAACAATAGACATAAATTATGTCAGGCATGGGGGAGAAAAAGCTGACCGGCATTTATTTCTAGACAATCTACATTCCACCACCACAAAATGCGAAAGTAGTTGTAGCTTTTTCTTCCTACAATGGCCATCGTTTCTTCGTAGCAGACGATTGTTAAGCTGAGTTGACAGACTGTAACTGTGACTGAGTCTAGTAAGTTTCGTTTTTCTGAGCTGCGGCGACGCTTCATTCAGATAGTTATATCGAGACTCGACTGTATGAAAAATGTTTGGGATAATTGGATAGAAGAAAAGAACTTCTATCTATTGTGTCAAGTAAGCTCGGGTGATATTTTCAGGTAAGATTTTCGTTACATTTGTGCACTACCTCAAATAATACCTGTCAATAACGATATTCGCAACTCCAGGAACTCGAATACGCTACCTTGCGGTGATTAACGTTACTGCCGGAAAAGGTAAAACATTCCATTCCACGTGTTTTCTTTGGGGTAAATTACAGGTTTCAGACAGTTTGTGGTAAAATGTAATATCAGAAGAACAGAAAAAAAAAAAAAGCTTCCCACAAACACGATGAAGAATTACTGTCATTCACTAAGAGTCAAAGCAAAGTTATAAGTTTCGGCATTTGTTTGTTTTACCTTTTTCATCCGCCATTAGACAGTAGCTCCTGCGCCCCCCTATAGTTTATTGAAGTTGGGAATTGCTGCCCAGGGTTGTAAGATTTTCGGCCAGTGGTGATTTTTAACCGTGGATAAAACCGGCTTAAGGATAAAATCAGTTTTGTCCAGTTTTTGCCATTGCACGTGGGTATAGGAAATAAT
The DNA here is from genome assembly GCF_026930045.1 of Uloborus diversus. Classification (NCBI taxonomy): domain Eukaryota; kingdom Metazoa; phylum Arthropoda; class Arachnida; order Araneae; family Uloboridae; genus Uloborus; species Uloborus diversus. The sequence continues at coordinate 56,470,279 of NC_072739.1, read as the reverse complement.
AAATTTTTAAATCAAAATAAATGAGTACATGCTATTTAAAAGAAATATGAAACATCAGTCTCATAATCAGTCACTGTTCATTATTTAAGTAAACAGTTAATTTTACACTATGCAAGTAATAACACAAGGCATGTTCCTAAAGGTTAACCACATAATAGGAGAAATATGTGATAAATTTTTAAAAATATGTTTTGAACAGTAAATAGCACAATATACTTACTACTTGTTTCATAGTTTTATGCACACAAAATAAATTTTAAATTTAATGAAAGTATATTACTTATTTTTAGTACATTGAATATACGTTACAAGTTTTGTGAATAATAGCTATTAGATTATATTGCAGGCTGTTTAGTATTCCTAATAAACGAAGTCATAAAATAATCTTACACATAATAATACAGAATACAACATAAATATTTAGGTATGGTTATAAACAGAAGAATCTGGTGTAATTATCACACAGGTTGGGCAATTTTATGTCATTATTGTAATCTAACTTTTTCACTTTGCAGCCTTGCCTTAATCTGCTGTTAAAAAATATTCCCTGTTAATTTATTAAAACATTTTTTGCAACAACGAAAAAACAAAACGTTTGAAAGTGATTGAAATAGATAATTTTAATTAATTGGAGCATCCATAAGCACTTTTAATACTTTAGAAATTGTTCAGAAAGAAAGATGGTAATTTCTGGACTTGGTTTTGAATAATTTAGTTATAATCATTAGTTTGTTGCTGAAGTAAATGTTTCAATATTCTGTAAATTTTAAAAAACCCACGCTATCGAGATAGTACGATTTTTCAAGGGGGCCCTTGTGAAAAAAACCCTGGTGGTTTATTTTGGGCTGAGCAAGGTTTGGCGAACCCTGTTCATGAATGAATGAAAATAATTCAATAAATAAAATACACATTTTAAATTTCTTACAACTTTAAAATAATGTACAGCTTTGATATGTATACTACAAATTTGGAAAGAGATATTTTCAAAATAAAATAAAACAACTTGTTAGCAACTTTAGTAAAAATATCATGTGTCTAAAAATTTTTAGGAGGAAATGTTTTTAAGTGCTTACTTCTCTTTTTCCAGTTGGTCTGATAACTAATTTTTAAAATATAAAAAAGTTTACTTTAATAAAACTTTTTGATGAGTATATTTTAAAAAATATCTCAAGTTTTTAATGAATTAAACCTGCAAAGTCAATTTGCGTTTGAGATTGATTTTAAGGGCAATTCCACAGTATTTTTTACAAATGTAGAATCCACAACATGATACTTTTTTTTCCATAGCTATTTAATTTACTGTTTGATTAGCACACTGTTTTATTTTGATTTCATACGTTGGTAAGGATTAACTCAGAATAAAATTTTGTGCTATTCAAAGAGCAAATTAAATAGTTATTGCAAAAAAAAAAAAAAAAAAAAGTCATGTTGTGGACCCTTCATTTGGACAAAATACTGTAAAATGGCCCTTAAAGAATTTTTTGATTAAAATCCTTACTTTCCTACTAGAGATGAGTTCGGGCTCATTTTTGAGAGCCCGAGCCCGAAAATTTGTAACCGAGCCCGCCCGAGCCCAAGTGATATTGTCTCGGACCAAAATCCGAGCCCGCCCCGAGCCCGAAGGAAACTTTCTTGTATCAAAAGCCTTCTACAATCTGTTACGTCAAATGTTCTTCATTAACAGAAGTTTCTAAATTTTCTTAAAATGCTTCACTTCAAATGCAATACTGTATGACATATTGCAATAGTAATCGCAAAAAAAAAAAAAAAAAAAAAAAAAAAATTTGAATTTTTGGCATCTTGAATTCAAATTATGTTTTTCGCAATCACGAGCGTGTGTGTTTGTGTAGGCGCATGTGTGTGGGTGCGTGGGTGCGTATGTGTATGTATGCATGTGTGTGAGTGAGTGTTGTGTACGTGCTTGTCTGTGTAGGCGTTCGTGTGTGTGTGTGTGTAGGCGTTCGTGTGTGTGTGTGTAGGCGTTCGTGTGTGTGGGACATGGACGCCACCGCCCAGCAAAAGTGGATTCCGGGGGACAGTGCTCAGGACCAGCCGCGCCGCCGCCGGTGGACGGTGGTGCTGCAGGCCTGGTCCAAGCTGAAAAAGGCACGGACGCCAAAAACGGTCAAGTGAGAACAATAAGCAATCGTGATTGCTCAAAAAAAAAAAAAAAAAAAAAAACACTATAAATAAGCGTTAATTTATTTATTCATTTATTTATTTATTTAATTTTTTTTTTTTTTGGGGGGGGGGGGTAAATTTGACATTGATTGAACTGATTTAAATGTTCCTTTCATTTTCTCACAGTAGGAAAATGTTTATTTGGTTTGAATTTGTATGGAGATTGGCAATAGAATATCTGTGCTTGAGCCCTAGCCCGAAACCTATTTTCGAATCTAGAGCCCGAGCCCGCTTCGGACTCGGGATCGGGCTGTCGGGCCCGGGCTGAGCCCGTCTCATCTCTATTTCCTACCCCTTCTTCTTTTTCTTTCTGTAAAATGCAAGTAGGGGAATATGGGGCAAAGGAAAACAGTTAAAATGACTGAGCTTTTATAAAATGAACAAATTGGAAATTTATTTTGAAAATTACAGTACATAAAGAAAGAACAGTGTATTTTATAATAAAACTTGTATGGAAACATTTCTTTTTATTTTTGGCAGTTAAATTGTGTCTTCAAAAAAAAAAAAAAAAAAAAAAGCGGAAATGTTTCACTTTTTCTTTCATGGGGCAAAATGAAAAATAAAATATTTTCCAAATTAATTATTTTCTATTTGATTATAAAAAATAGTTAAGATCAAATAACTCAGTAAATAAAAGTCAGGATTACAAAATTTAAGAATAAGGAAACAATAAACGAGTAATTAAATAGATTAATTAATTGATGCATGAAGAAAAATAAATAAGTAAAAGAGTGAATGAATAAGAAAATAAGTGCAAGAATGGATAAATAATCGAATAACTAAATGAAGGAATGTTAATGAATTAATTAACAAATGAATACGTAAGTGATTTAGTAAATGATTGAGCGACCAAACGAAATAAGCTATTTAACTTTGCCCAGCAAGTACATGCCTAATTGTAAAAAATATTTAAAATACAAATCAGCTGAATATTAACTAAAGAAATACTGCACCGAATATTAGAACGCCTCAATTAATGTGTTAAATGTTAATAAGAAGAACTTCATCATTTTATAATAACAAAAATAATTTTTTACTTGCTACAAAATATATCAATATGAGTATCAATTTTTAAAAACTGCATGTATTACCAAATGTTTTTATCTCCGGCGGTTTTTTTTTTTTTTTTTTCTTTTTTTCCTGACTGGAGTAGACAACATGTGCTACTACATATTTAAAATACTACCAGATAGGTTTCGGTAAAAGCAGAGTAAATATTTACCATTTCACTTTGCCCTGCTATTTCACTTTACCCCACACTCCCCTACGTTTATTAGACCTCAGAAATAACCCAATGAATTATATTCTTATGTTCGTTACTAAATAAATTCAGAATAACATATTCAAACAAAAATGAATTAAGAAACACATAGTCAATAAAAAATTTGATTAATAAATATCCTTTATTTAACATTATACATTTTTACACATATTTTAGGAACAACCAAAAAGAAATTTTAAAAATGATATCTGTCCCGTTTATGGCTTTGAGTTCCTTATATTAAAATGAAAATAAGTAGACGAAATTCCCAACTAATAACATAAGTGCATTAACAATTAGAAATACAGTCAGAAATTATTTAACTTAATCATTCATATTTTTTAGTGACAACTTAAGCTAAATAAGTTGAACACAAAATTATTATCCGAAGCGTTCAACACAAATAGTGCAGTAAAACCCTTGATAAATACAATAAATTAGGAACACAATATTTTTGTCATTTCTGAGGAATAGTATTATAAAATGGCAATTTTTTTTTTTTAAATCAAAAGACAATTTATTTGTGACAGGTGCTTGGAATTTTAGTACTTGTTACATGAGGAAATAATATAATGCTGTTTTAAGAAGTTTTTTTTAAATCAATCATATTGATAAATTGCTTTTAGTTTTGATTAAGTATGAAGGAAAGAAAACCATGAAAGAGGTTTCACGTTTTTCAGTTCTCTGATCACAGAAATACGATATAAGATTATGCAACATTTAATGCAGTAATACAGTGGCTCCCAAAAGTCTTCGTACACCTACGACTTTCAACGAAATAGGCCCCAATCCATTGGTTAGAATTAATATTTCGGAATAGGTATTTAATTATAAGATCTATGATCATCTTTTAACAAAACTACATGAAAAGTTTTTAAAAAATATTAAAACTTGATTTTTTAAAAATCGAAAACCAAAAAGTGCCGGTAATTTTATCTCACAAAAGTCTTCGTACACTTTATAAAATGTCTATATATTATCAAATAATCTAACTTTTGATTAAGTTATTAATTAGTAGAATATCATACGGTATTCATAGCACCTTTTAAACGTCTGGGAATAGATTTCATTCTTTTTCTTTCTTTTTTTTGCGTAATTTTTGAGTAAGTGTTCAACCACACTTCGAGTCTCCTTGTTTCTAGTTCGGTTTTCGTTTTAAAGCCCAATTTTCGTAATCTAGCCTCCAGATATCTCTAAATACGTTACATTAAGTTAAAATCTGGAGATTGAGGGGGTATTTACTAAACTTAAGGAAACTTTTCGAGGCACTAGACGCAAACGTTGAAAACCGTGTGCTTCTTATCGTTATCTTGATAAAAAAACAAAGTTGTTTCCAATAACCAAATTTTCGGCTAAGAGTTCAAAATTGGTTTTTAAAATATTTAAAGGAACAGCATGATTCATTATTTCATCAAAAAATTACAAACTACCAATTCCTGATGCTGATATGCACATTCACTCTAGAACACCTCCACCGTCCTGATAAACTGATCCAAATAAGTTCTTAAGATTAAGTTCCTAATTTTTTCTTCCACTTACAGTTATACAACAATTTAACCAAAAATGTTAAATTAATGTTTATCTGTAAGTAAAACATGATTCTAAAACGATTTTAGCTTAATTATCATTGGTTTTGCAACGAAAAGCGTAAGCTTTCTGTTTTACGCACGACCAAGAAAATTTCTGCGGGAAGAGGTCCTATTCATTCCAGCTAATCGGAGAACTTGACAAACAATTTTAAGTGAAAATTAAATGTAAAATGTTTCATTTAACTCTGCAGAAACTTTTACAGCACTCAAATGTGTATTTTTCATAATTTTTTTTGATTTTAAATCTCCGATCACGTTTCGTCAACTTTGCCGGTTGACCTTTTCTTACCTTGTTTTCGGTCCGTTTCCTTTCTTTAAATTATTTTATCAAGCACTTTACTATACAAACAAATAAATTAACTAATTTAGAGACATTTCAAACCAATTTACCACTACAGTGGGGAAAAAATTCAAATTTTGAATGGTGTTTGCTGTTTTTTACGAATACTAGCCTTTTTACAGTAATAAGCACAATATTAAGGGATAAATAAACAAAAAATTAAAGCCAAATGACTTATAAGGGTCAACACAATGCAAAAATATTAATAAAATGACATATGATAATTTTAATCATGAATTTCTTCGAAAATATTTGAGTGTACGATGACTTTTGTGGCGTGTTATTTCTCTGTTTCTTCGTTTTCTGACCCATTTCGAAAAAAAGATCCGTCAATATTTTGAAAAAACCAATGGGTTGTATTTAGAATGACATAGGAATGATCTGAAAAAATATTGGACTTCATATTCGAATTCGGTTTTGAGTAATTTTGGTTTTACTAAAAAATTTCAAAGTGTACGAACACTTTTGGGAGCCACTGTATATCCGTAAATTATTCACCAAATAGTTAATTTTTTACTTCAACATAACTACGATTTGGCAGCCAAAATGGTAAAATAATAGGCAGAATATTTTTCAAAGTGATAATTTTAAGTCCAGTAACCTTATGAAGCGATCACTTTAATTTTTTTTTTTATCCCTATCCGTTTACAATTCTTTTTATTAATTTTCGCTGTCTGTTGAATCATAAACAAGAGGAAATTCCAATTGGCAGGTGATATCGTTAAAATCAGACAAATCTGCAACATATGGCTACTCGCCATTTTGTTTTGGCTGCGGTAAAACAAACAATACTGTTTTAGAATAGAATGAATTCAATTTTATCCCCTACGAATTTTATTTTTATAATCTTGACTAATTAGAGATACGTAATACGATCTTTTTTAAATGCTATTTGAACTAGGAATATTTTCTATTAATCAAATATGTTATTCATAATGAATATTTTTAACTGAACAAAAATTCTTTAATACAGTTCTGTTATTTTTTTCCCCTCAATACTCATTTTGTTTTAATTTATAATACGTACAGGTACCCACTTACACACTTAAGTTAACTCGATTACTTACTTTTGACAAAAGTTAATCCTTCAGTGTGTTTTTTAATCTTCCAAGAAACATCCAATTTTACAGTATTTAATTTATTTGAACGGGGAAGAGAAGATCACAAGGAAACTTCTAGCTCATTACACTGTTTCGCGGTAAACACAGATAGAGGGCGCTCGAATTAGGTGGCATTCGCACTAAAATTGAACGGTACAATTAACACCAGTTTTATGCCGTCAAATTTACATTCTATTAGCACGGGAATGACGCCGAGATAATATTACTGTTTTTGTAGGTCGAATATAACGCACAAGTGACACTTAACACCGTCATTTGACCAATAACACGATTTCTGTACCAAATTTGAACGTTCTGGTGCTACCGGGGAAAAAACTAATAATAAACAAATCGCAGTAACGATTATTGCTTCTGAATTGATTAATTTATTAGCATATAATTCAATCCATTAATAATGACCATGGGCTAGACACAGACATACGTCATAGTATAAAGGCCCAAAATTTTTCTCCGTAAGGTAATAGCAGGTAAGAACGGTTAGCTATTATTAAGCTGTCGCGCTGGATGTGGCAGGAAATAGAAAGCAAAAGGTGCGTCATAAATAACAAGCACATATTATATGCAATACACAATTTTTCTTCAAAGAAGGTTACTTTTGGGATTTATTTATTTATTTTCCTTACAGTAGTTTGCTTTCTGATAAGAACTGAATGGGGGTCCTGTTGCAAAATAAACCTCGAATTATCCAGCATGCCGGAAAATTCAAATTTCCCGGCATGCTGGTCAACCTCGCTTTTTTCTGGCATGCCGGATAATACGGGGTAATACGGTATAAAATTGCGCTCAACTCAAAGATGGTCGGGTGGAGACGACGAGGTCACTTGACATGGAATGACTCAGTTTTTGACGCACCTTTTGCTTTCTATTTCCTGCCACATCCAGCGCGACAGCTTAATAATAGCTGACTGTTCTTACCTGCTATTACCTTACGGAGAAAAATTTTGGGCCTTTATACTATGATGTATGTCTGTGTCTAGCCCATGACAGGCGACTCGTTGTTATGATCTATGTTTTTGTAATCCTAATACCGGTATGCTAATAGTTCACATATCTCCTTAAAAGGCCGTTTGTTGATATAATTTTTGGCTGAACTAGATCTTCATGACCATATATTCAAGTCGAAGTGGGCATACACTTTTTCAAATAAAAAACATTTGAAGAAATCCTGTAAAATAGGAAAAATATTTACATTTTCTACCCATGAATGACAGGAATCAAGATCTGAATCCTCCCGAAACGTTTTAGGAAGAAACATCCTAAATTCTCAAGAGTTATGAAAAAACAATCTCCGTGGATGAGTTTGAAGGTAACTTAAAACACATATTCAATAGAATTTTTATGCAATTTGAACAGACGCTTATAAAAACATCGTTACGTTTACAATGAAAAATTCTCTGCGACTCTTCTCTTTATATGCGTAGGAAAATGGCAAAAAAGATATTCATTCGAGAACAGTCGAACTCGCTGATAACGAATCCGGATTTAATGAGAACCCGGATATAGCGAGGAAAACAGGATTGGTATAATGTTAAATCTATGGGAGCGTAACTCGCTTTTAACGAGTAAACGCCGCTTAAAGCGAGAAATACTTTTGTGATTCATAAAATTTCTATTGACTTCCAGCTCAGCTTATCTTTTTTGTACTATTTTTTTTTTCACTCTAAAGCCAACCAAAGTTAGAGATAAATCATAAATCCTGAGAACAAGCAATGACAGCCCTTTTCTTAATTTGAGGAGTAAAGAAACATTTAAAAAATGTATATGTGTATATATGTGTATTCCTTAAAAACAATGACATAAAAAAAAATACATTCAGACACTTCAAAGCAAAGTAACCAGCTTATTTGGTACTGTACAGTGATTAAAATGAAGGAAAAAAAAAGCAACTATGATGAATTTTTATGAATTTTTATTCAACACTCTGTTTTTTACTCGGTTATAACTAGCTCTTTTTGGTTATTAAAAAACATTGAAAATTTAATAGACGCAAAAGGAAATAGTATAAGGTCCACACTAGTTTTTTTACGTGGAATTTTAGCTTTTTTCATTTGCCTTAGAAGCAGGGTTGCGGAGTCGGTGGGTAAATTCAATAACTTACTGAGAGGAAAGTAGGGTTGCCAACCTTGGAGGAACACTTTGATGAGCATCTGTGGTGATTTTGAGGAGCAATTTAAAATTTTGCGGAGCAATTCAGTGTTTTGTACAAAAATCCATGAAAACAGTTAAAATCGCTTATCTAAAATTGTTTTTGAGCTTTAATATTTTTTTTACTCACTAGTAAGAAACAATCATTTTTAAATTAATAAAACAACCTAAAACAATATTGCAATTTTTGAGTATAAGCATCGTTAATTTCTCATATTTACACGTTTTTCATAATAAAATAGCAAAATATAAGCTTGAAAACGTTCGGGCAGGAAATGCGGAGCAAAATAACTTTGCGGAGCCGCCGAGTTTCGCCATTTTTGAGGTGCAACTCCGCAAAATGCGGAGCAGTTGGCAACTCTGGGAAAAATGTTGTTTTGGCTACTGCTGGTATATGGATCAATTAGAATATTCACCGTACACTGTAAAAACGATTCAGAAACGTTCCTGGAAAATAATAGTCAAGCTGATGTGCCCAAATTCTGCCAGTAACATATCTTGGAAAAACCAGGAACGTTTTCCGCTAAAAGTCAATGACCTTTCTGAAATTAAATTTGAAACTTGTAGAAGAATTGCGAAAGCTTCCCTTTTAAAGCCAGTCTTGTCTCTAGAACCTCCTAGCAATATTAAGTAGGTTTAGTGTAATTGATTAGAACCTTCCTGATTTACCAAGAAAGCTCCATAAAAATTAGAGCGACCACCGCCAAAGATATGCAAGAAAGAAACAAGCATATCTCTTGCCTGCAATTCCTGCCTTGCAAAGCTGTAGCTATTAGTGATGTTCCGGATATCCGTATCCGCGGATATCCGAGGGAAAATAAAGATCTGTATCCGTATCCGTTACTTTTTTGACGGATCTTAAACGGATCATTTCTATTTTAAAATTTTTTAAATATTTGAATAAAAGACTCTTAAATTCCGTTTAAATTAGGCTTTGTTCCCTATTTAAATTTTGAGGTATCATTTCAGAAGCCAATTTGTATCCCCTCCCCCCCCCCCCCCCCCCCCCCCCCCCCGTTGCAAAAGGAAGGGGAAGTAAGTTTTAAAAGTGTGTTTCAGTGTGTCTTTTTGTGGCATCGTAGCTCCTAAACAAATAAACCGATTTTGATAGTTCATTTTTCGTTCAAAAGGTGACTTAATCGAAAATGTTCTTAGCTTGGCCTCGTTTTTGTAGAACTTTAATTACTGGAGATATTAATTAAAAACCGACTTAACGTTTTTCACAATTAGGGTAGTAAACATTTACCCGTACGTAAAAAATGCTGGCTCTAATTGAAAGAACGAAGTTTTCTGCGTTCGATATTTATTTGAAACTTCCAACTGATATACAGTAGAAGCTATAATCTTGTTAAGTAAATTTTAATTGCAATTCTAAGCCTTTATACGCGTGATTGGTAGCGATTTCATAGTCGGATGATAAGGAGAAAAATCTCAATGATTTAAAATTTTTACCTGCTGTCAGTTTATATTTGTTAACAAATGTGTAATCTGACCCGCGAAATTCATCTTAAATATGAGGTCGGCTCCTTGGGACATGTTTTGGTTTTTTAATTTTTAGTTTAATATTAGTTTTTGTTATTGATTTGGGGTTTCTATTATTCTTTACTTTTGTTTTTCCCGGCATCCTTCAAAAAAGTGAGATTAAATTCTCTATTGTATTTACTGTTTGTAAAGGTGTTCCCGGCTCTGTATTTCGTCGGTCGGAGTAAGTTCGGTGGAATGCGTCAGCGCTGCATTTATGCTGAAATAAAATGCGAAAAATTATTTCTAGCCTGTCCAGTAGCAGCTTTACTCTTGTTCCTGTATCCTACACCTACCGAGCAAGCTAGAAATAATTTTTCACATTCCATCTAATCATTAATGCAGCGCTGGCCCATTCCTCCCAACTCTCCCTTAACGGAGATTTCTTTAAAGAGTAAATCATAGTCTTGATTATATTTTTGCCGCAGTTGACATTTTTTTTGTGAAGAAACTGCCCTTATTCTGACGGGAATACCTTTCGTAGCAAATTTTACACTTGGATAGCTGAATTGGGTTAAAAAAAATTGAAATCCGTCTCCGGATCCGCGGATCTACTTTTTTAACGATCCTGCACATCACTAGTAGCTAGCTATTCATTGACTTTTTTTGCTCTCACTGGAAGTTTAATCAATCTAGACAGACTGCAACCGTGCTTTGGCCGATACACTTAATAAACACGCTCATTCAATCTTTAAACTGGTTGCTAAAAATATTTTCCTCAACAGTGAAAAGTCTGCATGCGTGCAGATTGTAACGATTCAGGAAACTTTTTTGCGAAAATACTTGTTTTTACATGGAAACAGGTGAAAACCGATGAAATCCTGAGACGTTCCACGGGAATAACTAGTAACGTTTCGGAATTTTTTTTAGTGTAGACTGCGTTGAATATCCAACGGATCAACGTTGCTCCAACGTATTCAACGTAGCTCCAAATTTTTTTGAAAGGAAAAAATTAATCCGAATTTTCAATTTCTGACTGGGCACGCGTCACGTATCCCCAACGAGAATGCGTCAGTTACAAAGAGTTTACTTATCGCCCCGCGTCCAATTACCATACGAATGCCAGCCTCATTTTTCTTTTTTATCTGCATACAATGGCATGTCTCAGGCATGCCTCAATGCGCGACTCTTTGGAGCCACAATGAGTGTTTCATTTCAGGTGGCTTATTCAGAATCCCATTTTCTGCTGCAACACTTCACCTGTGGAGCTTGAGACAAGTGACGAATATATCATTTTTAATATTCGCTATAAGCTGTGCTCTTTAGAAGGAACAAGATGCAGTCAATTTGCAATAACTCGAAGTCTGATAACTCAAATATTACTATAACTCGAAGTTTTAAACATGTTTCGACCCCATTGTCTTATTCCATGCTAATTATTCTCATTATCTCGAAGTTAACTCCCTTTAACTCGAAGTTTTTTTAAAGATGACTTGAGATTTATTTCGAAAGAAAGAAAAAAAATTAATTTGAACTTTGACATCTTGAATTCAAATTATGTTTTTCGCAATCACGAGTGTGTGTATGTAGGCGTGTGTGTTTGTGTGTGGGGGTATGTGTTTGTATGTAAGAGTTATGTGTATGTGTGTGTAGGCATGTGTGTTTGTGTCTGTGTGCAGGCATGAATGTGTGGGTAGTTGTGTGTATGTTTTTGTGTGTGTATGTGTGGGTGTCTGTATGTATGCGTGTGTGTATGTGTTTGTATGTGTGTTTGTGTGCGTGTGTGTGTGTGCGTGTGTGTGTGTGTGCGTGTGTGTGTGTGTAGTTGTGTATGAATGCGCGTGTGTGTAGGACATGGATGCAACCTGGAGACTGCTTTCGCTATAGGAGCAGCATCGTGAGGAGCCCGTCGACGGTGATGCTGCGGAGGGTGGCGGTGGGAAAATAAAATGATAGGAACGTCAAAAACAGTCAAATAAGAACAATAAGCAATCGTGATTGCTCAAAAAATAAAGAAAGAAAGAAATAAGGAAACAAGTGACTATAAGAGAAAAATTAATTCACCTTCACTTGCAATTCCTGCACAATAGACCTCTAAAGCAAGAAAAGCACCTGTTGAGCCAATATGTTATAAAGGAGTTACACGTGCGGAAATGAGTTAGCTTGTTTTCTTTTTCTGTACTGTACTGTTTACACTTTGACATGTTGCTGGAGTACGAATTTGCTTTTTAGCTATCAAGTTGTTGACTGGTTGTAGCTTTAGTCAAAGGCTGACCTAAGTTAAGGTGCGTTCCATTTCATTCTTTAGTTCGATCATTTGCTAATAAGTTCCAGAGACAGAGTGAGTTTTCTTTACTATTAAAGATGTCTAAGCAAGTACTCTGTTAATGACATTAAAAGAAAAAGGAAAACGTCTAAAGCAGTGGAATTCATGAATCCGAATTTAAAACGAATGAAAATGTGCACTAGGGTGGTCACAAGGTACATGGGGAAAAACTTTTTTCAACTAATCTTTTGCGGCACCCCCCTAAAATGTGCCAATAGACAGTAAAATGTGATTTGTAAAGTTTCAAGTCATTTCGATGATATTAACACGTGCCGAAAAGAGGCTAAAGTTACAAAAAATGGCAATATTTAGCAAAAAATCGTAGTTTTTCATCTGTAAAACCAAAACTATTCATTCTAGAAACTTCGTTCTGGTTTCATTTTATAGGGAATTTTATTCTCTTTAAGTCTTATTTCATTTAAATTCTTGTAAAAATTGATTGGACATTATTCAGGATTTTCCAAGTAAGGTCGATGCTAATATTTTCAAAATTGCGTAAAAAGAATGAATCATTAAAAAATAAATTGTATTAGTTCTTTTAGTTGATGGTTGTAACCCCCTTACAATGCTAAGTAATCAGAACAAAAACGGCAATATTATCGGAAATGTATACAGTGAAACCCCGTTACAACGAATACCGAGACAACGAAATATCCGATTTAGCGAAAGAAATTTTCAGCCCTTATTTGATTTCCATTACGTTGCTTGAATTTCATTACTACCTCGTTACAACTAAAAGTTCTGGTAATTCGAATTTCATTGTAACAGGATTTTACTGTACAATAGTTATGTTTCTAAAACTCAAAGCTAAAACAAACAACTGCATGTAAAACTTAAGAAATTAGCTGTAGAGACCATAAATACGGAACGTTGCTTTATTTTTCGGTGGTCAGAGCTAAGCAATAGCTTAAAAATCCCAGTCTTATAATGGCTTTCATTCCTTTAGAGAAAGGAAAATTTACGATTTCCTGGAAAGTGGTCTGTGTTCTTAGACAGGAACTTGCGTTTTGTGAATACAGTTGTTACAGAAAGAGTTTTTGTATTTAGCAAATATCTATCACATTTTAGAAGTTGGTTTAAAAGAAGATTTGATTTTGCAAAATAGGTACGTCCACTAATCCTCAACCAGATATTTTTCAAGAATTTCAGGATGAATGGTATAGATAAGAAGCAATCCAAAGCAAGTATAGAAGATTAAAAACAAAATAAGCAATCCTGGTAAAATTTCAAGCTTTCTTTTTGAGAAATAAAATCAGCAGCAGCCTAGGGATGACTACAAGCAATTCATTCATCTTTGCCTAACTTGATTAGGGAGACTTTTTCCAAACAATGTTACTTTTCAAGTACCTGGCGCTATTCATCGCACCAGATAGATGACAAAGGCCATATGAGGTAATGAGAAGCAAAGGGATGTAAGTGGACTTTTTATAATTAAGTTCTTTATACAACGTGTTTAGAGTTCAGATCCTAGGCTTTCATTGAACTTTTTTTTCTAAATCATGCTATATAACAGTCCCTACCAGAGCTACTAGTACCATCTCTTGCCCCAAAGCAGTGTAGAGGTTCCCCTATTATTTGTTCTGATTATCTCCAAAATTTTTATTCTGTCAATTACACCTCAATTACATCCATTTGCTTCTCACTGCCTCATATATTCTTTAAAAATTATATCTTTTCATGGTTCAGATTTCCTTAATTGATTTAGAGATAAAAGGTATTGAAGATATTTGGTTGTTTATCATCGATATTTACGGAAAAGTATGGTTTATGTCTGCGATTCAGCTTTGGCCCCCAACCAAGATCTATAGTTAGTAAAATCATTGGTTCAATACTAGAGTATTTATGAAGATGATGTAGGCACAGAACTGCATAAACTAATTAGACATTTGTGATCCTGAACTCAGAGAAAGTTGCATTTCCCTTTTTTGATGATATATTTTTAAAATAAGAAAGATCAAAACAAGGGAGGCTGCAAAATTAGTAGGAGATAATGAAGATGATTGTGATGATAGGGATACAAAAGCACAGCTCAATCTGAAAGAAGCTTAGTTTATTGGACCAAGAAGTAGATTTTTTTCATTTATCCTCCAACTATTTAGGAGATTCAATTTTTTTAAAAGGGATTCGAAATCGATATAAAGTTTTTAAATACTGATCTTGATGAATAGTGTAGAAACCAATATTATATTAAAACTAAAAAGATAGTAAACAGTTTAAGGGTTGTCAATGTCACAGCTGAAAGAGGTGTAAAACTAATTTCTAACTAACTTATTTCTATTACAAGTTATGTCTGAATGCAGACCCATTTTACCACATTCATAAAAATCTACCATATTGAAGCCATTACCACTTTAATTTGTCAATGAAAAATAATAACATAATGATGTATGTCTTTTCAATGTATGTCATTTAACAGTGTAAGTAATAAAATGCATTAGATTTTTTTTCTTTTTTGCAGTTTAAACTCTTTGCTTTCTCTTCTAAACAGCTTAGTTACTTTATTTTAAATCAGCAATTTGTTGCATTAAATACCTAAAAATGAAGCCTTTTTAATGGATAAATTAAAATTAACAAAGAGCAAATAAATGTAATTGAATATTGTAATGCTTTTAGGTCTTTGCATGAAAATTCCTCATTGATGATATCTTCCATAACCTGATCTGAATAATGCCAAGAACCATTCTGTAACTTTTATTTAAAAAAAATGCATAAAACATCTCATCACGAGAATAAAATTTCCCATAAAATGAGGTCAGAACGAAGTTTCTAGGCTGAAAAGTTTTTATTTTAAAGAGGAAAAACTACTATTTTTTGCTAAAAATCGCTGTTTTTCGTAACTTTAACCTCTTTGCGAAACGTGTTAATATTATCGGATTAGGTTGAAACTTTGCAAATCATGTTTTCTAGTCCATTGGCACATTTTAGGGGGGTGCCGCGGAAGAAATTCGAAAATCGATTTTTTGTGACCACCCTAATGTGCACCTTTCTTGAAGTAGAAACAGCTCTATTCAAGTGGTTCCAGCAGTGCCGAAATCAAAACCATGCTTTTGATTTTTTTCTCTCAATATTTTTGATTAAACTGTGCATATTGTGCTTAAAAACTTTAATGTAAACGTAATTTTGTCTGTTATATGTACATATTAATAAAAGTTTCGATGGTTTTTACTGTTAAAATGTCGAAAACCAAAACTAGCAGTAAGTCGTACTTACGATAAGTCGAAGTTTTCCGTCGGTCTTTTTAGATTCGAGTTATCGCGAATTGACCGTATACAGTGGACGCCGGTTAATTGAATCAGCCGCTTTAATGAATTAAATCGTCAAAAACAACAAAATCCAGCTTTATTGACTCAGCCATTTTATGTAATCAAAACTGTTCAGAACAAACGTGATTCACGGCGCTCACTGTAAATCAAAATAGGATCATATCCATTTCAAGTGCTCTAGAACCTCCTTCATTTGGCTCTCGGTGATCCGGACCTCTTGATAATCCGGATCAACTTTCGCAAACTGTACTTTTTAATTCTATGTTCACATAGGTAATAATTTCAAATAATGATGACAAGAGCAATTAAACAAATAACATAACACTTAGTACAACACTTAGTTTGCTTGACCATGCCTCATACGGTTTACAAGTGCTTGAAACCGAAGACAACTGGACCAATGGGGTTGTTTCCATCAGTACTACATACTTTTTGTCATTAAAGTTGATAGAGTAAGCAAAAAAAAAAAAAAAAAAAAAAAGCATAGAGCGGGGGAAAACTTTTATTTTCAAAACGTTTAATTTTTTAAAGTGTCCGATTTTTCAACTAAGGTGTAGTCTTTATGACGTCCCAAGTGGTGATTGCTACTCCACTGACGCGCTAAATGCTTATGCTTGCTGTCTACTGCGCTTCCAGAAAATGATAACTTTGAAACGAATTAAATATTGCGCTCTACTATTGGCATCATCCATATCGTTGCCAGCTCATGTGACTAAAGAAGCGAATTAAACATTTCGCTCAGCGCTAATGGAATCAGTGAATGCATTTCGTCACTTGTGATGTCATGTGCAGAAGCGTAAAAAATGAAATTCAATCCGCGCACTGATTAAATAAATTGTTAAAAATATTAAACTTTGTCATTTTTTTTAAACATAGTCAAATCATGTGTTTTTAAGCATGCTCTTTCAAGAAAAAATAATTTTAAAATTTCGGAAACGACCCCACATCCTTTGTTAAGAAATGATGTAAAAAATTATTTTTATGAATTTTAACGTTTTTTAAACAATGATATGTTGTATTGTGACAAGGTATGGTTTTTTTTTTATCGTAATGAGTGGTAAGTTGTTTTTTGCTGTCGTGCTTTCAACGACACGATATTCATTTGTTTTACTTTGATTAGTCAGCAGGGATTTGTTGGAATGTTTTGTGTCTAATCGCTCAAGGGCCTTTGCAAGCTATATTTTTCTTTTCTTTCCCTTCTAACTCTCGACTTTCATACAACGAAACTTTGAATAACCATCAGGAAAGCGTGCTACACCGAAAAAAAAAAGCTAAACGTTCCTGCAAGGCAATGGAGCAATGGACAGCTAATATGAATGTCAATAACATATCCGACAGAAACCAGAAAAGTTAGCAACCTTCCTGAAAATAACCTGGAATTCATCTGAAAAATTCAGATAATTCCCCGTGAATTGCTCTGCACCATTGCACGCAATGCAATCAAACGCTCACCAACCGTCATTGCCAAATTTGGCACAGAGGTCCTTTGGTGCTCACTTATTCACATAAAGGGTTTCTGAACTCCTATAGGGTTCAACCCTCCTTGTTCTCAAATTCAAACCCTTTTTCCCATCCCTACGTTTCCCATTCCTTCCTCTTTTTTCCCTTAAGTTGCTGAAAAGGAATTTTCCATGCTCTTTCTATCAAACACTTAAATACAGACAACCACTATTCCTCTAGAACCGGGATTTTGAACTAGGGGGAGGGGGCCTCCTTATGCGGGGGTTGCGTAAATGAATTTCAAGAGAAGCGAGAATGTTTAAAAACAAAACAATGAAAAACTAAAACAAACTATGATGTGGCGACTCTGGTAGTCACTTGTAAATATTTTCGAGTGAGGGCATTTTTTTTTCTTTCTTTTTTTAATGTAAGGTTTTTAGTACAATTTTCACCTATACACTTATATTTCACAGGTTTTCATCTATTTCTCCGCAAAATCAAGTACCGTTGTAAAAAAGTTTCCTGAATTGCTACAAGTTGCATGAATGCAGACTTTTTACTGTTGTGAAAAATATTTTTAGCCACCAGTTTAAAGATTGACTAAACGTATTTATGAAGTGTATCGGCATTTGCTTGGTTAAGCCCGCTCCTGATTGACTAAACTCCTAATGAGAGCAGACAAGTCTCTGGGATAGCTGCAGTTTTGCAAAGCTTGGATTGCCTGCAATGGATATGCCGGGTTCCTGCTTGCAATTTTCTTTTAGCTTTAGCCATGGTTGCGTTAAACTTCTGGTGCTTTTTTAGTAAATCAAGAAGGTTCTAATCAATTACATTAAACCTACCTGAATTTTCTTAAAGGTTCCCGAGACAGTAATCGGTTACTGGCTTTTAGTGGAAAATGTTCCTGGTTTTTGCAATGTATGTTTCTGGCAGAAATTGGGCAAATCAGCTGCCTATTATTTTTCAGGAACGTTTCTGAATTGTTTTTACAATATTTCTCTCTAAAAATACTAATTTTTTTTTTCTCATTTTAACCCAGCTTCAGTTATTCAAAGCCGTTTTAGTTAATAATTCTGATAATTCAATTGAACTACTTGTATTGATCACATATGGCAGTGGTGACAGCGGCAGGGGGTGGAATTTCTCCTGTAAAAATAAAAATAAAAAAAATGAAAAAAACTAAAAAAAATTTAAAAAAAAAAAAAAAACACCACTTTCGACGTTCTGAGATTTTACTGGTTTCCACCAGCTTTCTGAGAAAATCAAGTATCTTTGCGAAAAAGTTTTCCGAATTGCCACAAGTTGCATGAACGTAGACTTCAAACTGTTGTGAAAAATGTTTTTAGCTTCCGGTGTCAATGTATATTCAGCGTTTTTATTAAGTGTTTCGCTTTAGCACAGATTTAGTAGCACTCGGAAGGAAGCCCGCGATGAAGAAATGGAGTGGAAAGACGGTCAGAGCTTGGGTGCCCCACCCACCTTGCAGTTCGGATCTCGCCTCTAATGATTATCACTTGTTCTACAAGTTTAAGAAACATTTGAGAAGCCTGTATGCTTCCGATAAAATTTACTGTAAAAAATTTCTGTGTTGGTATCACCCCATTTTACAATAGTATTTACCGTCAACTTTTCATGAATTTTTAACACAATGGAAATTACCAGCACACGGACCCTTCCTTGCTCGCGGATCGATAATTTTCAGCCTGATTAATCTATTGTGAGGAAAAATAGCAATTGAAAAAAAAAGTTTCTAAATCGTTTGTTACGTTTTAGCAATTGAAAAAAAAAAAAAAAAAGAAAGAAAGAAAGAAAAGAAAATTCATCGGAATAAATGGATTGGAATAATCGGAGGAAATGCATAGTATGAAGCGTAATTTATAGTTTTCAGTTTCCTCCAAATAGCAAAGCTTTTAACCAAATATAATTAGAACAGTCATTGACCCCACGTTAAGTGCGAAACGAACATTCTCCAACTAAACAACCTTGCTTGGACCTTGCTGTGAATTCCCAAAACTATGAATACAATGGAAGGTTGTTTATTTTTATACGGTCCTGGAACAATGGCAAATTAACTCCCAATAAGAAACCTGTATTTTTTTGCTCAGTTGCTTGTTTCAGCAATAAAATATTCTTGTGTCTATTTCTTTCCATATAAAAGTGAAGAAAGTACAAATCGAAATATTGACAACGGATTGAATGCGAGTAATCAAAGCAAATGGAAATTACTTACTTTAGATCACCTTTTGGCTCATTGACTGAGCCGGAAGTATAGGATATGTAACAACCAAATCCTAATGCAGAGTTCGTATACTCTTAAACTGCGCCCCATTTTCAAAAGACCCTTCGACTAGTAATTACATAAAACTATTAATGAGTCGTGAGTTCTTAAGAAAGCAAACAGGTCTTTCAGTGGCGTCGCTACAGGGGAGGAGGGATGGAGGAGACGATCCGCCCCCGGTGTCACCCGTCTCGAAGTTGACACCCAAAGTGGAATTGCAAGTTTTTGAAAAATTTAAATATTTTAATTCAGGAAACTTCCTTCAATATTTAGAATTATATTTATTCTGTCAAACGCAGTTGTATCACCACGCTGGGGGGGGGGAGGGTGCTTGCACTGGAAGATACCCTCTCTTGCTAATACCAAATTAGACCTAAGATTTTATGAAATATATAGATACTTCAGTTCTGATTTTTTTCCGAACATTTTAAATAATAATTATCTATCAAGTAAAGTATAGCGTCACTACAGGAGGGGGGGGGGGGAAGCTGAAATCCTTCTGACAATCCTTTTGACATTTAAAATGCATTTGAAAGTTTCTTAAACAAAAAAAATTGGTGAAAAATTGAACAATAGTTCTAAAACTGTAAATAGAGATTCACAGATTAGTCGTTATTGTTTAAATATATATCTTTGATAGAATAGATTTTCCGAGATATTTCTTTGTCTCGGCTTTTTAAAGAGTTGTTTTAATAAATTAAGTTAAGCTATTGTTTCGAAAAATTGGTGGTCCGCTAAACGCTTCCAAAGATGGCCTAAAAACGCGATTTTAAGAGTTCAATATCGAAAATTCCCTGGAGTGAACCCCCGACCGTCTTCAACCAAGAACATTCTCTAGACCAAAGACAGTTCAAAATGCCTTTTTAAGACTGTAAATTAGACATTTGTCCAGGGTGAGTCCTCGAACCTCTCCACCCCGCAACATCACAAATACAATTGTCTAAAACTGCGTTTTAAGAGCTACAATTTCGAAAGTTTTCTGGGGGACTTCCCACGAACCTCCCTCTCCCTAACATGTTCTTGGAGATAACATTTGCGTTTTTAACGGTTCAATTTCCGAATATGAACGTAGGAGATCTCCCGATCCTCTTCTCCCCCTAACATTGTCAAAGTTTATCTAAAATGTATTTTTAAGGCTACAGATTTGAAAAATTTCAGGGGACCCCCCCCCCTCCACCCTTATTATGGTGTGAATATTATGCTCAGGATTAGGTTCATATTGTCTTAAACCAAAAAACTGAACCCCATTATCTTTCTTTGTTCGAGATGCGCTTGAAATACCTTTGGGGCCATCATTTTTATACACTTTTTTTTTAAATCTCGAGACGGTCCTGCCCGGCAAAGTTGCACAAAAAAGGGTTCGCAGTTTTGAATTGCCTTTTGTGCATTAGCCAACTTAAAGTTTCGTATAACACAAATGTAATTGTTTGAGAAAATTGTATGAATTTTATGTTTACATAGAATATTAAAACTTTTTTTTTTTTTTTGGCGTTTGTGTGTTTGGGAAAGGGGGGAGATCGACACTACAAATTACCGCACCGAGTGTCACCCATGCTAGGTAAGCCACTGGATCTTTCTAATGTCCCATCAAAATTCTAATGCAGGGTTCGCATACTCTAAACCGAGCCCCATTTTGCAAGGACGCTTCGACTAGTAATTACATAGTCACGAATTCTTAGAAAGCAAGCAAATCTTTCAGTACACTGGTGGTAGAGTCCTCGCAAAATAAGAGTGTTCAACTTTGTTATGGGGAAAAAGTTTCATTAAAAAATATTTCCCAATGCTCTGTTATGTTTTTAAATGGTTGTTAAATAATTCTAAAATTATAAATTCAGCGTTATTAACTTGCAAACTTCTAAGAATATTGTATGCACTTATTTTGAGGCAACAAGGAACCAATTTTTTAATGTGAAAAAACGAGTTTGAACGAAAGGACTTGTCGGGTATGTAATTATTGTTAAAGTTCTTATTGATAAACCTCGTCTCCAATTGCAAATGTGGAAATTTTCTTGGGAGCTGTTTACAAATGATTTCACTCTTTGAGGAGGGGAGGAGTGTTCGCGAAATTGTGACACAGTTTGTGACAAGGGGAGGGAGGGGTTAGCGAAGAGTGTAACAGGCATTTTTATAAGAGTATGTTTAGGAAAAATAGCGTGACGTATGACTAAGGGGCGGGGAGGAGCAGGGGGAAGTGTGACACGCGACAAACGAGGGAGTGGATGAAGAAAGTGACATCACTTATGGGCAGCCCCTTACCACCGTGTGGATCTGAAAAAGTGGACCAAACTTTACAGCTTTAACTTTATTCGTTAGAATTTTTTAAATCGGTTTAGTCCATCTGCGAAGGAACTACTAGGGGACACATCTCATCCCAAATTGTTCCTCTTCCTACAGGAGATTGACTTTTTGTCTCTAATTTAGTGTTCGTTCATATGTCTACGTTTCTTTGTTTTGTTTTACGTTTTTCATGTTACTCAAAATTGTTTCTCGGTTAATTCTTTCTGCTCGTCATCATTCAAAATTTAAAACTTTGTTTATGCGTTTATTTCGGCAAAACTTTCAAAATTCTAGATGTTTATGTCCTCTGCTTCTTCATAAACTCCTTTTTTTTTCTGGCACCTTCAACTTTCTAACAATCGTTTAGCGCAGTATAGCGAGCCTATTAAGACTCTTGCGCCAAAAAACCTAATAGAACCAACCGACCAATCTTTACGGGGTGATAGAGCTAGCTTCACGAGCATTTTTTTTTTTTTTTTTTGGCACAGAATGTGAGGTCAGAAAGCAAACGGTGGTTTTTTCTCACATTAACATTTAAAGAATTAACAAAAAGATTGAGAAGAGATACTTCAGAAAACATTTTTTTCAGCGCCCCCCTCCCCCCGCTTTAATGAAGGCTTCACACCCGTGGGATACTGACGCACAACTGCACGAATATGGGAGGTTACAGGAGGTCACTGCGACGAAACGAAGTTTGTTTCATGAACTTCCCTCATTCGGAAAACTTTGATGATGATTTGGCAAATTCGGAGACAGCATTGCAAAATTGAAATTTATGACCCCCCCCCCCCCTCCTTGTAATAACGATGTTTAATCTCTCGTCTCATTCGATGTTCGTACATGAGCTGTCTGATGATTGGGCAAATTTGGAGACATTATTGCAAAAGAGAAATTGATCCCCCCTCCCCTTACTTCTTATAAGGATGTTTAATGTCTTTTCTCAGTTGAAGTATGTATATGAGCTGTCTGGTTATTCGACAAAATTGCAGACAGCATAGCAAAATTGAAATTAATCCCCCCCCCCCTTTTTGTAGTAATGATGTTTTCATGCCTCTTATCATGTGATGTACGTATATGTGCTGTTTGATGATTCGGAAAATTTGGCGACAGCATTGCGAAACGGAAAGTTAAACCCCCCGCCCCCTTTTTGTAAAAATGATGGTTAATGTCTCTTCTCATTTGCTGTACGTATATGAGCTGTGTGATGATTCTGCAAATTTGTAGACTGCATTGCAAAATTGAAATGAATTCCCCTCCTCCTCCCTTTTTTAATAAAGATGTTTAATGTCTCTTCTCATTTGATGTACGAGTATGTATACGTGAATTCTTTTATATTTTATCATTCGATAAAGTTCGAAGTTTCTTCCTGCAATTTGAATATTTCCCCTTCCCCAAAACTGGTTTCAATGCAAAAATGCAATATGCTGATGCTTTTCCACCATGAATAGCCACGTAATCTTCCTCCTTAGCATCGCTATCGCCAACTTAAAAAAAAACCCTTAGCAGACATGTGAAAGACAATGTACTGGTGACACATGCCGCTTCCTGTCCAAAAAAAATAAAAAAAAACTGCGCATTTTCTGTTCTTTATCAAGAGCACCTTTCGATTCCACAGAATTAGACTAATAATTCCAGGGATCTGCGATCGGCTCTTTGGCGAAAGGAAACAATACTTTTTCTGTGGTTCTTTGTATGCAAACGACGCGGCGAGTGTCATGGGATTTTCAAGATATTTATTTCTTGAATTATGTTGCCATTATTGAAAACTTTTTGCGCTGTGCGAGAGGGTCAGTCTGGCTGTAAGTGTTGGCCAAGAAAAATGGCTAACTGAGATCTCCAGTGTGGAACTTACAATTTGGATTCTGTATTTGGTAACAATATTCCCTGAAAGATGTCTTCTCTAAATGGAGGTAATTTTATCTTTCTTTTCTGCTTAATTTATCATTTATCTACAGAACTTCTGCCTGATACTTTGCGCTTGCACGAACAATTTGAATGAATCATTGAAACTATCTTAACTAATAGAGTTAATTGTTTCAAAAAGATTAAAACAGAAACAAATATTTCGTCTACCAGAAAAGTTTTGCCAAGTGTGACACCTTTGAAAACGATTATATTTGGTGCCCCAAAATCAGCTGATGTATGTGGCAGTGTTTTCATTGCACAAAGAAACACTACAGCATATTAGCTGGTTTTGGAACTAAGAAGAGCGCCAAATATCATCGTTTTCAAAATAACGGCAAAGATGTCACACTTGGCAAATTTGTCTCAGTTAAGGGTCGGCATATTATATATGTTAGTCCTAATGGAAGGAGCAACTTCTCTCCAAATTTGCTAATGAGCATGCTAGATTAACTACAAGAGTTGCATCGTATCTTGATGAAGATTATATTTTAACTTGGTTTTCATCAACTATAATAGTCTTATTTATGCTAACTGCTCAAACTGTAAAAGATATCATGACTACCCAATATCATGAGCTTTTGATACATGATCCATTGGGAGAAGCAGCTTCTCATCAAAGTTGCTAATGAGCATGCTAGATTAACTGGTACAGTTGCATCTTATTTTGATGAAAATAAAGTTTAACTTGGTCTTCGTCAACTATGATAACCTTATTTATGCTAACTGCTCAAACTGTAAAATATATCATGACTACCTAATATGATGATCTTTTGATACATGACCCAATTTAAGGAGCAACTTCTCTTCAAACTTGATTAACTGTGAGATTTACACAGTTATACCTAGTATGCAACTGATCTAAAGTCCTGTCAATAAGCTATCTAATTAAATGTTTGCAATTTCTTGGTTGTTGCATTTGTAGGAAAAGGCGTCATGATGCACAAATCTACAAAATAAAAAGTACACACGCGTTTTGAGGTTACAAGAAACCCATTCATCAACATCAATACATGTACATGTGAGCTTCTGGAGATGAAGTGCCCTGTAAAAAAAAAATTACGAAACGTTACTGGTTATTCCCGTGGAACGTTCCGGGATTTTACAGGTTTTCACCTATTTCCTTGTAAAATCAAGTATCTTCGCAAAAAAGTTTCCTGAATTGCTACAAGTTACACGAATGCAGACTTTCCACTGTTGAGAAAAACATTTTTACTTCCAGTTTTAAAATTGAATGAGTGTGTCTATTAAGTGTATCGGTCTATTAAGTTCGATTGTGGCCTATTAAGAGTGACCAAGCTCTCAATGGGAGCGAATAAATCACTGGATTGCTGCAGGAATTGCTTGGTTCTTACTTGCAATTCTCGCACAGTTTTGGCCTTGATTGCTTTAATGTTTCTGGAGCTTTCTTGGTAAACCAGGAAAGGTTCTAATCAATTATATTAAACCTACTTAATATTTCTAGAAGGTTTCCGATATTTGACAGGCTTTAACGGAAGAGATTTCAGAATTGTTCAGAAAGTTTCATGGAAAATTTCAGAAAGGTTACTGACTTTTAGCGGAAAACATCCCTGGTTTTTGAAAGATATGTTGCTGACCGAACTTGGGCATATCAGCTGCCTCAGGAACGTTTCTGAATCGTTTTTACAGTGTGTAAAGCTTGGAAAGTGCTTTTATTTACATCTCTATTCCTTTATGCATTGGCAGAATGTAATTTGGAATCGCATAATCCCCAAAACACGAATATGCGACTTATAATATCCACCTCACTTCTCTTTTGCACTGATAAAGCTGTTTCTTGTAACTCCATGCGTTTTCACATGCAATTAGCAAGTTGTAGCGTTGTAATGTTGTTTCATATGATGAGCTATCTATTTGTGAATATATTACCAGGGCGATGAACTCTGAACGAAAGCCCCCCCCCCCTCTTCTCTAAAAACATTATTTGTAAGCTCAACGTGTAAATATTTTTAATTCTTTGCATTCATAAACGGCAGAAAATGGCGTATATTTTTATAGTTTAAAAGATATTAATTGTATTTTTATTGTGAAAATTAATTTTATTATGTGAGGGAGAAAGGAGTAAGTTGAAACGCTTTTCAAACTTTATTTTTTGTGATTAATCACTTGGCTTTTTTGAATTAGCAAAAACACATTCGTTTACTTTTATCCTTTTTGTTTTCTCTTTCTTTCTTTTTTTTTTTTTTGAATCAGTAAAAGCATATTAGTTATACTTTTCATCCTTTCCGCAATTAATCACGTTACTTTTAACTTATAAACATTACCTGCTTTTGTAAAATCTTTTTTTTTTTTTTTCATGAAACCCTCGCGTGTATCAACCTTTCCCACACAGATTCAAATTATTCATTAGCCGGGGGCATATTGATATTTGTATATAGTAACACTTTATGTAAAGTTATTGCAGTAAGGTAACGGTGATATAACAGTATAACGGCATTGTGCGAAGAAAATATACATATTTTATGTAGCTGAAAGACCTTTCAAATGTAAAAATGAAAATCGCAAACTGATAAATAAAAATACAAGGCTGAAAAATTTGTTTCAGACAGCTAGTCGGGATCAGAAAGTACAAAGGTCAGATTTATAGTAAATACTGTCTGCCTATGATTGCTACGGAATTAGCAATCGTCCAGCTAAGACCAGTCTACCTGAAAAAGGGAGAAAAATAAAAATTTCGTCCACCTATTTCTTTCTAATTAATGAGGCTCTGCCTAATTTAGAGGCTAACACACATATGTGTGTTAGCCTCTAAATTAAGCAGAGTCTCATTAATTTGAAAAAAAAAAAACACGTTAACATCATTTTTTTTGATTTATTTATTTTCATTATTTTGAGGGGAAAAAATTTTTTTTTTTCAAAATAATGAGATTCTGATTAATTTAGAGGCTAGCACACATCTGCAAAAGTTTTTTGGCGTACATGTGTTAGCCTCTAAATTAAGCAGAGTCTCATTAATTTGAAAGAAATCTGCATCAATTTTTTTTATTTTTTCGATGCGCGTGTTTCTTTCAAATTAATGAAACTCTGCTTAATTAAGAGGCTAACACATAACTTTCCATGAAATGCACTGTATTCCAATCTTGTCCTGGATTCGAATTGGACCAAGCAGACTAGCGTTATCCTTCTCTTCGAACTGAAATTCAATTTCGACCCTTTTCTTTGGAATTAATTTCTTCTTCTTTTTCCCCCCTTTCATCTCATTTGTTTTCGTTCCAACGAAGTTCTACGACCTTTTCCTTGTCTTTTGAGCACTATTCTTTTGAGCTATATCTTGTTTTGCTTCTTTTTCTGCAACTTCTTTCTCCAATATTTCCTTGATGACTTGTGTGCTTGGGAGGATAACATGCTTCTAAGGCTCCTTTTCTTCTATTTCTTCGATGGTAAATCCCCGCGTAAGGCACTTCAATAAGATGCCTGTTTCCCATAGCCAGTTCATAAAGTAGTTTAATATTTTCTGAAATCTGTCCATCGTTAATTTTGTAGGAATCCTCATATATATATAATAGAGAGAGAATTCACAGATCGAGCAACGCTCTGGCGTCACTAACAATGAAAATTGCGCCATAGCATGATAAGTTAATGATATTTCTTGATAATGTTTGACATGCAGAGAAAGGCTTTATTGTGACAAAGCTGAATTGGATCCGGGAACTTGACTGTTTTACTGGTATTACTGTCATTTTAGGAGAATGAAGAAGCGAAAAAAGTGGTCAACAATGAACGCTATCTACCGGAGTTGAGGGTTCATTAACTGAAGTTAGGGTTAAAATTTCAATTATCAAAATATCACCAAACAGGCAATTTACTTCGTTCAATTGTAGAAGCAACTTTCACCCGTCATACTTTGGCGGGCGATTTTCCATTCTTTCTATTCTTCTTTTCTATTCGTGTTTATATATTCTTCCAGCTCAAAGTTCTAGGCTCTCCAGGAAATTTTGCCTAGTCTTATTATTAGTAGCGCAAGCATAGCATTCTTATTCTAGTATTGGTAATGTTAACATGTTAACAGAACCTGTATGAGGACTCGTGCCCAGCAGGGCCTTGGGTTCTCTTTTAGTAAAAAAAAAGTTCAGAAATTAAAAAAAAAAACATTATGGTGCGTTTTTTGTGATTACAGGAAGATTTTTCATTATTTCAACATTTAAAACAAATTTTAAAAAAAAGATAATAATAATAATAAAAGAAAAAAAAGATATTATTTTAGAAAAGGTTTTGTTGAATTTGTTTTCAATTCATTACCTAAATAATTCGCATTTTAGTACTATTGCCCAGACGCTTTATATTTTCGTAGTTAAATTTTGTTCTTGTTTCGCTTATGAGAAAAAAATGGAAGAATAATTAGAGAATTATTCTTTCATTTTTTTCTGATAATCAAAATAATGTATGAGGACGCTCCGCGGAAATGTCATGATAAGGCCCTGCATGTCAATAATGCAGTAGTAAAATTAATACCGAAATCATCACCCGTACTAAATAATACACCGTAAAAAAAAATTCCGAGACGTTCCTGGAAAATAATGGTGCCAAAAAATGCCTAATGCTAATAATGCTAATGTGCCTAATTTCTGCCAAGAACATATTTAGCCAAAAAAAAAAAGAAAAGAAAGCAGGATAGTTTCCCGAAAAAGGTCAGTAACCTTACTGAAATTCGCCTGGTATCTTCCTGAAGAAATCAAAAACCTTCTCGATCAAAGTCTGTCATGTTTCTGGGAAACACAGGAACCTTCAGTGACTACTTGGTTATGTATATGTAGTATATAATAGAGCTTGACACCTTCCTGATTTAACAGGAAAGGGGCCATTCATTAATTACGTAAGTACGATTTTGGCAATTTTTGACCCCCCCTCCCCCCATGTAAGGGTACATAAGATTTTTCACCCCCCCCCCCCCATACTATTCTTACGTAAGATTCCATTTGTTTTCCAAAATAATAAAATAACGAATCCACGAATCTTCTATTACTGGAATCGTTATTAAATTCACTATTATTAAATTAAACCTTATTTTATCAAGAAATATTTACTAAAAAGTTGGACTGAAGACTTTTAGACATTTTTTTTTTTTTGGACATTTTTTTGTATATGATGCGATACTAATGAAAAATAAAACATGCCATACATAGAGCGATTTTTTCATCTCATTTAACACCATTCATTCTTTGTAAAACAAATAAAAACAACTCACCCTAATAAGTTTTTTTTATCTTAAAAAGTCGCAAATGAAATAGAATCCCCGCCAAACCACTTGACCGCGCGATTGCTAATGTAAAATATCGACTTGAAAAATATTACGTATGAATGGGTTTGGACCCCCCCCCCCACTAAGGGTATGTACAGATTTTTCCAACCCTTCCCCTCCCCCCCCCCCCTCGGGACTCTTACGTAATTGATGAATGGCCCCAAAGCTCCTAAAGCAAATATGGCCGAAGCTAATACGAAATTGTGAGCCATTTCTAGACAGAGAGTGCATTTCGTCTTTGATTGTGCTTAGTCAGTCCGAATAGGCCGCAGCTACGCTGAATGAAATAAAGAAGCTGAGTGTATCTAAAAATTTACTCTGGTGGCTAAAAATGTTTTTCATCACAGTGTGAAATCGGCATTCACGGAACTTGTTGCGATTCAAGAGATATTTTCACAAAAACGCATTTTTTTTTAAACAGAAAACTGGTGTGAACAGCTGAAATCCCGGAACGTCACCCGGAAGTTATCAGTGACTTTTTGGATGCTTTTTACAGTGGAAAGCTCACTATCATGCCAAAAATAAAATTCAGTTACGTTGTAGGAAAATAATGGCCAGTTAGTGCGTCTAATTTTTGTCAGTAGCATATATGCCAAAAAACATAAGGTTTAGCCGGCCGCCTGGTCTATTGGTCAGAAGAGTGACTGCGATGGGGAAGTCCCGAGTTCTAATCCCGGCTCTGACATGGATGTACTTTCTCTCTCCTGTCCTTGTTCTTTCTTTGTGTGAATATGTTGTTACGCCGTGAATGGTTTTTCACCCTATAAACGGTTCACTGTGGCATGTGTGTACTGTGGAAGTCGGACTTCGCACCAAATTACGACACTTTTGGGAAAATGAAGCAGTGCACCAAAAAAAAGCCAGCCTAGCTGGCACACAACAACAACAACAACATAATAAGTTCCCTCAAAAAGTCTGTAGTCTTTCTGAAATTAACCTGGAATCTTCCTGAAGAACTCAGAAGTCTTCCCTATAAAAGCCAGTCCCATCATTTCCGGAATAAATCAGGAATCCTGCCAAGGAAACCTAGATATGTTTATGTATAGCAATTGCTTGGCACCTTCGTGACTTACCAGGAAGGCTCCAAGAGCATTTTAGCATATATGACCAAAACTAAGGCCCCTATACGCTTAAGGGGAGCCGACTCTCATCCGACATTTTGGCTCCAAAATTGTCGGGGGACAAAATTAGTATTTGTACTGGTGTCTAAGTTTTAGATGTTGTTGTCTGATTGATGTTTGGCTGTTTTGTTCTGTAAATGAAGAAGATATAATTAACACAAATTAAAAACAAATGAAAAATAAAAACAAGGTCCATTACAGTAAACATTTTCCGATGCACTTTTGTTGAATTTGTGAACGAAGTTACCTTTCTAGATTTATTTTAAGGGACATTTTACTCAACTTATCATCCATTCATGAAATACACCGCCAGCTCAGTCAATAGGGAAGTTTTCGATTTTTCAATTTTATTTTTATATGATAGAGTAACATGTATGAACATCATAGGGGAAAAAATTTTTGCGATACGATAAGTAGTTTTTTTTAAATTAATTTTTAAAAATTAAGCTCTTGTGACGTCAAATGGCATAGGAAGTGACGTCATCCCCTCTTCTGATAGGGGAAAAGCGAAGGTCACGCATTCGACTTCGAAGATGAAACGTAAAAGGCTTTCTCCTCGCATTTAACTCCTCGCGTTTCCGGAACATTAAACCGCTCATCCTCTCGAAAATATTCGAATATCTCATTGGTGTTACTTGAGGAAGATTATTTAGATTGTGCTTTAACGAATCCGGCCTCCATAGTGTGTTCAAAAGGATTATTGAATTTCTAAAAAATAAAAATATCAGCGCGCTCAAAATGTTCCTAGCGAAAACAAGGGATCTTCGGCGGAAGGCTGCCCATTCGCGCCCTGTGACGTAGGCTCGTGACGTTTCAGAAGAGCGCACTTTTGCGCGTGGATTTTTAAAAATTCATTAAAAATCAACCACGGTGTTTTAAAATTCGGCGATGGTGAATTTTTTAGTTTTGAGGGTCAATTAACAATATCCAATAGCCAAAATATGAACATTTAGCTGAGCTGGCGGTGTATTTCATGTATTTCTGCCTTAGCCCTGGCTATAGGACGGTAACTTACTGAAATTATCATCCATTGTTTTACGACACAGCAATCAGCGAATATTATAAGATTTCTATAAATACTAGAAGCAAGATTATATCCAAAGCTGTCTTGGAACCAAAATGTCGGATAAGTCGGCCTGTCCTTTCAAGAGGTTCTAATTAATTTAGCAAAATTTCAAGCTTATTGACCTGTAATTCCAGCATTTCGCCATCATTTGGTGCTCAGCTATTCCGGTAGACCCGAAACAGAACTATAGGCGAAACACTTACTAAGCATATTTTAACTCTAGTAGCTAAAAATATTTTTTAATTTCATGCTCTTAGTAGCAATTTAGGAAACTTTTCGCAAAAATACTCGTTTTTCACAGGAAATGGGTAGAGACTCGTGAAATCCTGCAACGTTGCGAGGAAAAAAATTATGACGTTTCGGAATTTTCTACAGCACAGATTTATTATCTAGTTCTCTCTTAAACATGTGTTTCAAACAAACTGACTGTTTGAATTGGTCACCGTTTTTTTTTACTTAACATTAATATCAAATAATTAAGTTATGAAAAGCTACACATTTTCAATGCATTAAAAAAGCATGAATTTCACTTCAAAAACTGGGGACACATTTAGTAAAAGGGTCTCATCATCATGTCACCGTTGGATTTTTTTTCTGCATGGCTATCTTAAAAACAAAACACACATCCATAAAATTCGTTAAGTCGTAAATCTTATGATTTTTGAAGTATTGAATTGTTCTTTGTTATAGAAAGTAAAAATTAATTTTCTGCTAGGTTTATGCAAAAGGACATGTTTTTCCTAAGCATGAAAATGACGAGCTGAGCTAAATCAAATTAGCTATGTTTTTAAATTCTAATTGATGTAATACATCTGAACAAGGGAAATCCTCGATATTTTTGAATTCATGAGTTGTAAGTCATAAGATTGCTATAATTAATGAATAAATAATCAAATAATGTAAAATCAAATGATATAAAATAATTCAATTAATTTAGAACAATTAATGATTTTTTCAGTAAGTTACCGCCCTATATCCAGGGCTTAAGGCAGAAATACATGAAACACACCACCAGCTCAGTCATTCCATCCGAGGACTGCAGTTTCGTGCTTATTAGTACTCATCAGCCCGGAATAGGAAGTGACTGAGCTGGAGGTGAAAAAATCTTAAGCTACCAGTTTGTTTGGCTATCTTGGATCCCTTAAGATTTTTCCACCTCCAGCTCAGTCACTTCCTATTCTGGGCTGATGAGTGCTAATAAGCACGAAACTGCAGTTTTCGGATGGAATGTCTGAGCTGGTGGTGTATTTTATGAATTAGTGATCTGTTTTTTTTTTTTTTTTTTTTTTTTTTTTTTTTTTTTTAACTGCTTTATCCGTAATTTATTACTTCCTTAAAACCTGCCATTTTAAGGCAAAATTCAATCATTTGGCACTTGTTAATTTCTCCTTTGAGTTTGTTTATGATTAAATTTTCTCTTCTCAAGATGATTGATATAGTTGTGCCATGGAAAGATGGCAGATGAATTGGAAGCGGAAACAGACTTCATTTTGTAAGGGATCAAAGAGAACTCACTAGTAGTGAAGTTTTTACTGTTCGCGCGTTCTCACTGATCCTACCTATTACAAAATGAAGTGTTATGTTTTTGCTCCCAGTTCATCCGTGATCTCCCCATGACACAACTATACCACGTCAAAATACGTTAGCATAAAATGTATGTTTTACTTTTCAGATTACTCCTGTCAAATAATGAAAATTTTTGTATTGATTATTTTGGTGGTGATTTACACTAACGCATGTTGCAAGGAAACTGGTAAGCACTTTTCATAAGATCATTAAGTTTCTTTTTTTATTTATTTATTTATTTATTTATTTATTTGCACAAATACTTCTGTACGCTCAGTATTGAATAAATGGAACATGATTTTAGTGTTGCAAGTTCAGATCATTCCCCTTTCTTTTGCATGAATTGAATTACATTTTGTACATTATGTCCTAGATTGCAATCTTTGAGAGTAACTGGATGTAAAACATTTGGCTTTGTGACTGCTGTTTGTTAGTGAATGGATTACTGATTCCTTTTACCCCAGTGAGTTTCCTCTTATTCCAGAGTGTAGGGTAGGGGGTAAATTGTATGAAACAATTGACTTTATGACTGTTATAGCGAATAGATTAATGATTAATTTATCCCAGTGGGTTTCCTCTTATCCCAGAGAGTAGGGGGGTATGAAGCATTTGACTTTATGACTGTTTGTTAGCGAATGGATGACTGATTCCTTTTACGCAGTGGGTTTACTCTTAACCCAGAGAGTAGGGGTAAATTGAGTATGAAACATTTGACTTTATGACTGTTAGCGATTAGATTAATGATTAATCTTATCCCAGTGGGTTTCCTTTTATCCCAGAGAGTAGGGGGTGTGAAGCATTTGACTTTGTGACTGTTTGTTAGCGAATGGATTATTGATTCCTTTTACCGCAGTTTGTTTCCTCTTATCCCAGAGAGTAGGGGTAAATTGAGTATGAAACATTTGACTTTATGACTGTTAGCGAATAGATTAATGATTAATTTTATCCCAGTGGGTGTCCTTTTATCCCATTTGACTTTATAACTGTTTGTTAGCGAATGGATTACTGATTCCTCTTACCGCAGTGGGTTTCCTCTTAACCCAGAGAGTAGCGGGTAAACTGGGTATGAAACATTTGATTTTATGACTGTTAGCGAATAGATTAATGATTAATTTTATCCCAGTGGGTTTCCTTTTATCCCAGAGAGTAGGGGGGGGGGTATGAAGCATTTGACTTTATGACTGTTTGTTAGCGAATGGATTACTGATTCCTCTTACCGCAGTGGGTTTCCTCTTATCCCAGAGTGTAAGGGGTAGATTGAGTATGAAACATTTGATTTTATGACTGTTAGCGAATAGATTAATGATTAATTTTATCCCAGTGGGTTTCCTTTTATCCCAGAGAGTAGGGGGGGGGGGTTATGAAGCATTTGACTTTATGACTGTTTGTTAGCGAATGGATTACTGATTCCTCTTACCGCAGTGGGTTTCTTTTTATTTCAGAGATTAGCAGGTAAACTGGGCATGAAACATTTGACTTTATGACTGTTAGCTAATAGATTAATGATTAATTTTATCCCAATGGGTTTCCTTTTTCCCCAGAGAGTAGAGGGGTATGAAGCATTTGACTTTATGACTCTTTGTTAGTGAGTGAATTACTGATTCCTCTTACCCCAGGGAGTTTCCCCTTATCCCAGAGAGTTGGGGGTGAATTGGATATGAAACATTTGACTTTATTACTGTTAGCGAATGGATAACTGATTCCTTTTACGCCACTGGGTTTACTCTTATCCCAGGGAGTAGGTGTTAAACGGTTAAAGCGATTTCTTTCCCCATGAGGTTGATGTAGGTAAATAGTTTCAATATGCACAATCAGTTGAAAAGTTCAGAAAGTTCTACAAGAATCAGGAACATGGCTCAATCTGGAACCCATAGGTTGCTTGCAACATGCCGAATAATCCAAATGTAGCCTAAAATCAGTTTCAAGGAAAAAATCATGCAATAAATAAGTAAATAAATAAATACCTAAAATAAAAATAATTTGAGTTTTGACATCTTGAATTCAAATTATGATTTTCGCTATCTCGAGCTGCGAGAAGACCCTACTCGTTGGGTTTCTTGTTTCTGAAATGGTTCCTGTCCCCTGGAATTGACTTTATTCATACTCAACTCTCTCGATTTTATACTACAATCCCCTTGAAGTAAAAAGCAGCACCCAGCACACCAGTGGCGGCGATTCGGGGGGAGGGCCCCTACTTTTTATGGTTATTTTTGTTTTGTTTATTTATTTATTTATTTATTTATTTCAATTTAGGAATCAAAACTAGAAATTATCAAAAAAAAAAAAAAAAAAAAGCAGAAACTCAAAAGTTTCAGAACATAATTATTTGTTTTACATTGTATATCTGTTTATGAAAAACTAGCAAAAATACCCGGCGTTGCCTGGGTCAGTAATAATTGTGAGAAACAATCGCTAATTTCTTTCGTTTTCTGTTTTAACTGAAAGAACTCAAAACACACCACTTTGACGTGATTAAAAATCGAACTTCTTCCTTACCCATAAAAGTGAAACAGCAATAAGTATAAAGAAGGAACGAGCATTCATTTAGAAACGAAAGCACGAATTGAAGCATATAAAAATTTGAAGAATTTCCAAAACATGAACTAACAAAAACAAAGATCACTAAAAAAACCGTCCGCTTTATTTAATTAAATAGTGCACACACACACAAAAAGAAGAAGGAAAAAAAAGCCCTCTACTCAGTTTCCCTAAGTGTGCAAAAAGTAGTTTCCAAATGTTTAAATGACCTGAAACTCATGTTTGCTCCGAAGAAGCCTTGATTCAAAATTTTCATTATGATTACTTTTAATATTGCTGTTGTAAGGCAACGAATTTTCTTTAACAATGAGTTTTATATTTAATCATATTTAATGGGGAAATTACATGACATTACTGTTGTTATATTATGACATTACTGTTGTTGTTTTGTCTGATAATGCTGTTTTCCATCATAACGTTTTTAAACTAAGTTTTCTAGGAATAAATTATAGCCTAAGGTGCTCCCTGATAATGTAGCTATCCATGGTGAAAAAATGATTAAAATCGGTCCAGTAGTTTTGAAGATTACCTCGGACATACATACATACAGAAGAAGACATTTATGTTTAAAGATTATTTATCACAAGCAGTAATTTTTAGTTGATGTATTCATTGTTTAGATATTAGTAAATCAATTGTTCAACTTAAACAAGCCATACTTGTTCAATGAAATTACTACCAAGTGTTTGTGACATCTGAAAATATTTTGGGGTAAATAATTTAAGTCTAATTCATGTCTAAGTGTTTCTTCGGGGAAAGTTATCATGTATCCTTCTTAATTAAATAACCGAAGATAGCCTGACGTAGCGTTTTTAAAATGTCAACTTTGGAGAGAGTCCCTAAAGCTCTTGCCCTAAAAAACAGCTAAACATTTCTTTTAAGAGCTCAGCTGCTAAAATGTTTTGCCCCCGCACTTGAAAGCAAGTCCAAGTCGCCTTACTGATGCTAAAAGGATATCAGTAAGTAATGAAGCAGATGTTTTAATAGCCGGAAAATCTATTGTTGTGATCACTAAATTCTTGACAGTAATTGTTTTGTTCTGTCAATATCAGAGTGCCAAAATGCATTATTAAATCTTAGAATTTGGTATCAAAATCTTTGGCGTCAATCAGGGGTTCATCGAACTTAAATTTTTAGGAGGATGGAAATTCTCAATTTGCCGAATGGAACTCAAAATTTCACCGAATGATGATAACTTTGCCGAATAGAGCTCTAAGTTTTGCTGACTGATGATAATTTTCCCGAATCGTCAGACGAAATTTGACGAATGAAGAAATGTTTAGGAGTTCACAGTGACCTCCCGTAACCTTTCATCGGGTCGCCATTGGCGACAACAGAGAAAACTGTCAAGGATCCAGTTATAGAAGTCTAGAATGTATTAATAATTTAAAGACTTTAATATTTCAAGTATTTTTTCAAATATTTTTTTACACGTTCACTTTACTTATACAGCACTTTGACTTATATAGCACTGAAAAATTAGAGAAATATCCAATGAAAAAATTTACAAAAGTCGCTGAACTTTCCATTGCTTCCGTTAAACAAATCTGTGTCGTTTATTAAGGTATCTTCATGGGCTGCTGTGACTCCATTGATTTCTAAATTGCATTCAACAAAAAATTCAAGCTCCTTCTTTGGTTCCCTGGAAACGATTTGTTTTTCATTTTGTCGAAATTCGCGTAAAGGTTTTTATGATTTCTTCCTTCGAACTCAATTTACAAACTAAGTATTTCTTTTACCTGTGACTCAACCAGCTAGTTGACAAGAGAAACGCATACAGGTACGCTCTTCTATTGTCCTCTTTGAGAGCATTGTTTAACTTCAACACGTAAGAAATAAAGAAGGATTCGGAATAGTACTTCATTGAAGAGAATGAATGGAAGTGGTGTGTGTGGATATAGTATGTGTTGGGTATACACGCCACATCCCTTGACACTTCATTTCTCTATTCAGCAAATTACCGCCCATTAGCCAGGGCTAAAGCAGAAATACGTGAAATACACCAGCAGCTCCGTCATTTCCAGCCCAGGACTGCAGTTTCGTGCTTATAAGGCCTATTCATCCCGGCATAGGAAAGTGACTGAGCTGGAGATGGAAAACTTCTTAAGGAAGCCAAGAGTGCGAAACAAACTATTAGCTAATACAGAATTAGCAGACCAGACGAGTGACCGAAGCAATGGTTCGGTTCAACTCGAAGATTGAACGCGAGGCAAGGTATATTCAGTAAATTACCGCCCATTAGCCAGGGCTAAAGCAGAAATACGTGAAATACACCGCCAGCTCAGTCATTTCCAGCCGAGGACTGCAATGGGGTCTGCTAATTCTGGGTCTGTCTGGTCTGCTAATTCTATATTAGCTACCAGTTTGTTTCGCACTCTTGGCTTCCTTAAGAGGTTTTCCATCTCCAGTTTAGTCACTTTCCTATGCCGGGCTGATGAGTGCTAGTAAGCACGAAACTGCACTCGACGTTAAATCCCGGTTATCACAAATTTGCCATTTCAACTGCGCTTGCGCGCGGACTTTGCTGATATCGAAACTCTTGCTCAAACTAATGAAAAACATTTAAATTTGTTAATATGAGATAAGAACAGGTAAAAATTAGAAATTACAAAGCGTTCTTTGATTTAGTTTTTACGCCTCGGTAAAGATTGAGTTTTGCGTCTTAATTATTAATGGATTCGGAGTCTGATTTTTCTATCAAAGGCCGTTTTCAGGGCCAAATTTTTAACCTAAGAAGAGCGTACTCGGTCTGCAGCATCACTTCCAATACAAAGTCGAACCGTCAACTTAAATACAAATGTATAATACTATTCTGTTTACGCCTAACGTAAAATATCCGCAAAAGACGGATATTTGTAATATTCCGATCATTTTTGAAGTACATTACGTGTTTTACGTTTACGTTAAATAAATATTTCCAAACCAATAAATATTGAAGGGTAATTTTTCTCTTTTCTTTATAAAGATTATCAGTTATTCATATCCATAGTTTCATATAATGTTTCCCGAAATTGCTGTGAAAACACTCTAATCGCATTCATTAATTTGTTGGGACTCTAGCACAGCTTAAATATAAACAAGCAACACGAAATCTTAAAACAGAAAGTCCAAAAAGCGAAGTCCGTGCGCAAGCGCAGTTGAAATGGCAAATTTGTGATAACCGGGATTTAACGTCGAGTCGAAACTGCAGTCCTCGGCTGGAAATGACTGAGCTGGCGGGGTATTTCACCGTACTTTATCTCTCTCCTTAGTAATATCATCTCATCTCGAAGCTTTGATTGAACAGTCTACACGATAAAACGATTCAGAAACTTTCCTGGAAAATAATAGGCAACTGATGTATGCCCAAATTCTGCCAGGAACATATCTTGGAAAAACCAGGAACGTTTTCCGCTAAAAGTCAGTAACCTTTCTGAAATTAACCTTGAAACTTTTAGAAGAATTGCGAAAGCTCCCCTTTTAAAGCCAGTCTTGTCTCTAGAACCTACTTAGTGTAATTGATTAGAACCTTCCTGATTTACCAAGAAAGCGCCATTAAAATTAGAGCGCCCACGGACACAGCTATGCAAGAAAGAACCAAGCATATCTCTTGGCTGCAATTCCTGCCTTGCAAAGCTGTAGCTATCTATTGACATTTTTTGTTCTCACTGGGAGCTTATCTAATCTGGACAGACCGGAACCGAGCTTTGGCCGATTAAGTTAATAAACACGCTCATTCAATCTTTAAACTGGTTGCTAAAAATATTTTCCTCAACAGTGAAAAGCGATTCAGGAAACTTTTTTGCGAAGATACTTGTTTTTACTGGGAAATAGGTGAAAACCTGTGAAACCCTGAGACGTTCCACGGAAATAACCAGTAACGTTTAGGAATTTTTTTTACAGTGTATATCAGATTACATTCCAGTTTAAAAAACATTATATGAGTGGCGTTGTATGGGTAGTCAACCCGTTCAGTAAGCAAGCCGTAACAAAAGCTGAGCTAAGATCCTGTCATCATGATCAACTGATAGAGATTTCTAGTGATCAGTCAGCTAAAGTAACTTTTAACGCAGCTTATAACAACAAATTTTGGATAGGTATTAAAAAGGAAAACCCAGAACTGTCCGCAACAGCATTAAAAACTTTGATGTCATTTTCTATGTCTTGTAACTGTGAACAAGGATTCTCCATGACCATGAATTTGAAAACAAAATCAAGAAATCGTTTGACACTGGAAAATATTGTTTTTCGTGTTACAAAGTTCTTTACAGACATTAAAAAATTGGTTGATTCCAAACAAGATAATGTATCCCACTAACTAGTAGAACACAAAAACCAACTTGTATGTGTATTGAAAGCTTTATGTGTATCCTTTTTAAAAAAAATAAAAACACAGCACTAAATTAATTTTCTTTAAATTGTTCTTCCACATCACGCAACCCCCCTGGGGGTCGTGACTTACCGTTTGAGAATTCCTTCCTTAGAGTATTGAGAGGTCGTGTAAATGATCTAAAGTATTTCTTTGGTATTACCTTGCGTTGACTTCATGGCGGTATTGCGGTATTATAACCCAACAGAATAACAAAACCAAACTCATTGAAAAATTTAGAAGTTAAAGCAATCGTCATTAAATAAATTTAAAAAAATTCTTCTTTTTGTTATCTTTTTCCTTGAATGCTTTTTATGAACGGGGGGGGGGGGGCAGCTGCTCTCCGTTGCCCTCCTTTGCACTCCCGTGCTGCGAGGGAATGACTATAGCAGAGTTCTACACTGTTATAACCAGAGGTTCCAGACGAGTGAATATATTCCCCCTAAGGTGAAAGCATGGTGACCAAGGGTGCCATACTGGCCAGGAAGTAAAGCAGAGGTGCGAAAGTAGCAGACAGTCGTAGACAGGGGTGCCAAAACAGCAAGCAATCGCTAAATGACTTGCTGGCGCATGCGCTTCCGGCATACATTCACCATTCAACCACTTCAATATGGCGGACGAATGATAGGTTGCACTACGCGTGGCTTCTACGTCTTTCACATTGAATGAAGTACACTATTGGATTAAATCTCAACTTTTGTAGGATAATTCTTTAAAATAACAAGTAAGTACAGCTTTTGATCACTTTGTAGCTCTTAGGGCTTTCAAACATAGTTAAAAGTACGTTTAATGCTTTTCAGTTACCGTTAGTCCGTTACGATACCGTAGTACCGTTAGTTGTTTATTTTCAGGTTACTTTTACTGTCGTGAAAATTCCATCATTCAAAACGCTACTAAATGTATCTATCATTATTTTCTTGAGCACTCGATAAGCAACATTTAACCACCGAAATAGT
This sequence comes from Uloborus diversus, assembly GCF_026930045.1. Taxonomy (NCBI): domain Eukaryota; kingdom Metazoa; phylum Arthropoda; class Arachnida; order Araneae; family Uloboridae; genus Uloborus; species Uloborus diversus. Next base: position 56,429,840 of record NC_072739.1, on the reverse strand, counting down.
AACCACAATGATATTTTCAATAATCATCAAGTGAGAACCTAAATAAAAATGATTCTTGTGCTTTGTGTAGCGAGCGCAAAAAATAAAAAAGAAATCTCTCTCCGTCTATCTTTTTCTTTTGCTTTTTCGTTCAAGTGTTTGAATCATTTCCTGTTAGCGGTTATTCGATAGTGTTAGGAATTTCTTTAAATTTTTAACTGTCGAAAAATTTTATGCGCATTTTATTTTATTGTTATTTTGATTGAAATTTTGAACGTTTGAGAAACGATTTTGTTTTTCCGTAACTTTAATATCCCAGAATATTTTTGGCTGTTCTTGTAAATAATTCATAAGTACATCTACACTTTACTTTCGGTGCGGTTATTTCTCACAAATGATCATTAACTTAACTATGATTATTCAAATAATTACTCGTCTTTAACTTTAAATATATTTGTGACAACTCTTTGATACCAAATAAAGTCTGTAGATATTTATTGTTTTATTCATTTTTAATATTACTTTGTAAAAAAAAAAAAAAAAAAAAACTCATCAGTACGCAGAATTTTTTTACAAGTTTTTTACCGCCCCGAGAGTTATTATAATTATTATTATTTATTTTATTTATTTTTAAGAAAAGTATAAAAATTTCACAGGTTCGCAATGTTTTTCATTTGTTTTTACCGACCCGTGGGTCAAAAGAGGTTGAGAAACACTGATGTAGAGAACGATCAGATGAATTAAAGCAATGAGCACTTCTTAACTATGTTGAAAACTCTGAAATATGGTCAAATGCTGTAATTACAAGTTTTAATCATTTCCAGTACTGAATTCATGCAATGTGAAAAGTGTGCAAAACGTAGACTATCATGAATCAAAACAAAACTATTAAAAAAAGAAAAATACACAACTGTATTCAAAAACGCACACAATACGGGGGAGGGGGGGGGGGGAGAGGATCTACAGTAAGGGTGCCATTTCTCTCTCCGAAGGTTCATTTTTTTCACCCCGGCTGCCTATTTTTTAAAAGGTGCCTGTTTTTCACCCTAGTTAGAGGTGCAATTTCGGCTCCGTATTAGGTGCCGCTGGTGAACAAGCGTTTCACCCCTGAAAGGTGCCGAATGCAACCTGTAGTTTTAACAGTGTATCACTCAAACCCGTTTTTCGCAATGGTTCTAACGTTTAATTATATTTTCACTTTCTCATGCTCGAAATCGTGAGCAACTGTTCCTCAAACATAAAAACTTTTTTTTTCTTCTTCTTCTTCTTTTTTCAATTTGCGCGAAGTTTCGGAAAAAAAGAAGTTGTCCAAAAACAGTCACTAGCTTTCTGTGCTGGGTGGTCTCAAAAGCCGCCTAATCTTTTATTTTCTCTTTTTTTGTCTTTACTGATATCGTGATATCAGATCCTGAGTCTTGGTTTTGATCAATCGAAAATTTCTATTATTTCTGTGTCTATTGTTTTTCGTCACTTGTAAAAAAAAATGCTCATTTTCGAAAATTTGCGAATAGTAGACGAAAATGATCCAAAAATGATGATGAAAAAAAAAATCATTCTCTGTTTTTCGAGTTTTCATTTTTTAACCTTTCCTGTTTCTATGCCTTCAAGTAAAAGAAGTTTCAGTAAATTATTAAGTTTTTGAAAATTACTTGAGAAATACGTAATATGCCACAAGAAAGGCTTCAGATTTGGCCATCATCTCTATTGAATACGAAATTTCAGTGAAAAAAAGAAATTCATTTCACTGAAATTATTGACAAATTTGTTTTTTTCTGAATGTTGTGACTGGATACTGTTTTCCCGTAAAAAGGATTGTGTAAAGTCGAGAAGGCCGTTTATAAATACTAGTTCGATTCCGAGGCACGTGGACGCCTGCATTATATAAGCATAGAAAAATAAAATCAAAGGACGGACGACATTCGATTGGTTTATCCCCAGCCTCGTTTCCATTTTAAAGTCCCCCCCCCCCTATAATATCTGTACCTGAGTGCCATTAGGACGTAAGTCCAAAAATTGCGATTTTCTGTTTATTAGTACATTGTATGTAGAAACTTATCCCGCATTGACCCATGTGAACGTAATTCTTTAACCAAAAAATCCTTTTTAAATTTTTAGCAGGGATAAAAGAGCGCGCGTCCCATCCTTTGCATGCGCCAGAAAATAGATTTTCCTCTCTACTGTAAAATTATCATAATGTGACTTACGTTCCACTGGCTCTAAGGTACAGATGTATTAAAAGGTATGATTGAAACTGAAAAACAGACGGGCGGGGGGGGGGGGGAGGGTTCGTATCGGCGAAATCGGGGAGACTCCACTCAACGGTCAAGTGAAAACAATAAGCAATTCGAAACTGCTTAGGAAAAAAAAACGTTTTGCGCGATAGTTATTTTTCGCAATAGGTATATTCTCAGATATTACAATACGATCAAAACAATGGGGTCGTTTCCAAAATTTTACAAGTATTTTTTTCTGAAAGAGCATGCTTAAAAACATAGGATCTGACCATTCTTTAAATAATTTGTTAAAGTTTAATATTTTTAAAAAATTACTTAAATCGGTGCGCTTTCATTGTTTATGCTTCTGTCGTGTGACATCACAAATGATGAATACCATTCAGTGTTGCCATTCAAAGAATAAAATATTTAATTCGCATCTTTACTCATGTGTATTGGCAACGATATGGTTGATAGCAAGCGTAGAGCGTAATATTTAATTCGCTTCTTGATTATCATAACATGGAACCGTGGTAGAAAGATGTGCCAAATTGCATCATTTGTGACTGACGTTACGTTTGACTGAAGGAAACAATCCCATTATTTGCAATATTAACTAGTTAACTTATTAGTTTTTGGTACCTAAATTAATAATGTCAACTTAAAGTTCGAAATTTTTTCTTCTAAATTATAAAGTTTGAATGATGTATCACAATTGGTTACATCGTTTTTAAGCCCTCACGCACCAGTTATGTAAACTAAATTTGCGAGTTTTGTGATAAGAAGCATTAAATTTTGATTTTAAATCGATAGCTAGTACGTTTCCCACAAATTTTGAGTCATGTCACTTTTTTTTTTTTTTTTTTGCAGGGGTGCGATATTATGTCGCTAGTGGGGCTAGTGCATTATAGCCTAGCGACGTGTTCCAGCTCGAACACTATCATGATTTTTCAGATATTTTTGTGTACCTCTTGAGTGTATGCAGATAGCAATTTCTTTTGATAAGACTTTAAAAAGCTAAGATGTAAACCTGTGTTTTAATTATCTGTTCACGAGTTTGCACTGAGTTATAAAATTAACTTGAGTACTATCTGGATCGTCCATTGTACCCTGCTTTAGCTGTTTAACAACTCGAGAAGTCGAGAAGATGCTTTACTTTCTACGAAGTTATTTCTTTTTGTTTTCGTTTCATTTTACGCATTAATGCTTGAATAAGCTAGAAATCTAATCAAATCAAATTTCCTTAGTGCTAAAATAATTACTTCGAAATGAGCGTAGGAAAGTTATAAAATACCTTTGCTAAATTACATAAAATATCTTATTTGAGTTATTGAAATACCATGCCTTGCATTTACTGGTTTGAGCAACCAAGTGAGCATTCAAATTGTCTGATTTGATTAATTGAAAGGCAATATCCTGCATTTATCGGTTTGAGTAACCAAATTCTGCTTGAATCGGAAGCAGAAGAACAAGGGAACAAAGTTGTTAATCCCTATTCTAGCTTTGTTTCTTACGCCCGTATCCACCAGCAGACTATTCGACTCTCGGCTAGACACCATAGATGTAGTATTAACTAGATATGCAACGAGAAACCGGTTCCATGGGCAAATGAGCCCACTCAGTTTTTCAAAACAAACATCTGTAAATTTCAATCGACGAGCACCCGACATCTTTCTTTAACGTGACATAAACAGCCTTTTCCCATTTACTTTCGTGGTTCCCCAATCCTCCCCTATTCAGTGGCGGCCAGTGTCTGCCACTACGGAGTTGTGTATTTAGTCATACTACATCTATGACACACTTTTAAAACAGCAGGTGGCATGCGGCACTTTTCAGGATGAAACGTGGTAGCACCAGCAGCACCTCGTTCTTAGTGTCCATTGGCTCCTTATGGCACCCTTAAAGACGCCAGTTGGTTCTGTATGGCACTCTTAAAGATGTCTATTAGTTCTGCATGGCACCTCTAAGGGTGCTATTTGACTTCCTCAGCAACCTTAAGAGGTTGATAGGTGGCAAAATGCACCCTTAAGGCGATCTCTCTGGTGCTACAACGTTTCACCCTAAATGTTGACCTATGCAACCAGGCAGTTTTAACAGTGCAGACACCTGAACCGCAGATCAAAGCATTCTTAATGGTTGAAGAAGACTTCTACCAGTAGTTCGGTTGTCTGACCGAGGCTCGAATCCTCTGCTGAATGTGGGAGTTAGAGCTATTTCTAGCGCCCTTAACGCTTTCTGGTTCTATTTCTAACTATGATTTTTTTTTCTTGTCTTGCTTTAGAGTTCGATGGCTACTCGCAGGATGAAGTCAACAGCAACAACCTCACGGCAGAAGAGAGCATGTTTGCTTATTTCATGCAACCTCAGAAATTCACGGTCGGAACTCTTCTGGGCCTGCTTGTGGCGTCCTTGGTGGTTGTCATTGGATCATTCCTCGTCATGTGGCGGCTCTGCTGCGATGTTGAGATGGTCGTGACGCGAGAGGTTATGGAACCTCTACAAAGTATTTCGCAAAAAGTAGCCAACAATCCGAGGGCAGAAGGTGGAAGATCTGCTTCTGGGGAGTTACTGCTGTCTCAAAGTAGTTCCTCGAGTGTTCTGGAAATTGAATGAGTGAAGCATGTTTTGAAGATCCGTTTTTGGAGAATTATTGCTGTCTCAAAGAAGTTCCTCTAGTGTTCTGGAAATTGAATGACTGAAGAAGTTTTGAGGATCCGTTTCTGGGGAGTTATTGCGGTTTCAAAACTGTCCCTTCAGTTCCCTGGAAATTGAATGGCTGAAGTATGTTTTAGCAAACTGTTTTCCCGGAGAAATTTTGCTGTCTCAAAGTTGTTTGTCTAGTGTTCTGGAAATTGAATGACTGAAGTAAGTTTTGACGATTCGTTACTGGGGAATTATTGCTGTCTGAGCGATATTCCTTTAGTACTCAGGAAATAGAATGGCTGAAATATGTTCCCGGAACATTATTGATGTCTGACAGTTGTTCTACCAAGTTTCTGGAAATTAAATTACATGAATCTGTTAAGGAGATCTGTTTCTGGGGAGTTGTAGCTGTCTCAAATCTGTTCATTCAGTGTTCTGAGAATCAATGATTGAAGTCAGTTTTGATGATCTGTTCCTGGAAGTTCTTGAAAGTCGTTCGTCTAATATTCTTTGTGCTGATTAACTGAACTCGGCTTGAATAGAAAATAGTTGAAACCGTCTCTTACCTAATTATCTGTTTAAAATTGCATGAAAGGCAACATTTCATGGAAAAGGGAAACTGCAAATTTTTATTATTATATTTCTCCTAGAACAAGTAAGCGTTGCGTATCCCATACGAATATCTAAAGTTCTCATATAGCTCACAGTCTGATTTCATTCAGCATTCCAAAAGATTTGCGTCTTGGACCAATCAATCTGTAGGGCACCACATTGTCCGCAGACCATATGTCACATTCATACGTTTGGAACGCAAAATTCCCAATTTATCATTTGAAACATTATATACTGTACAAAAAAATAATTTAAAAAAAGCAAATAATAATAATTAAAGAAACAAGTGTTTTTTGTTGGGGGGGGGGACGAAAATAAAATAATCATGCCCGTGACTTCAGTACTGCTACAGAAATCAACATTTGATTGATATCTGAGCAGATGCAAAGAATTTTCAAGAGTCTGCCGCATTTTAAAAGCAAAATCATTAACCTCAACTTCAAAACACATAAAAAGAGAAATTTGTATGTTCAACGAGAAAAATATTTCATAGAATTCTTGTTTCACACTGTATGAATCAGCTTCTAGTTTTCAAACACAATGAAAAAGGAATGATTTTTCTGACCTAAAATTTGCAAATATATTCTCTAATAGCCAAAATGAAAATTATTTTGTTCTAAACTGCCGTATTTTACAATGGCATTAACTTAGTTTTGGTTCTTTCGTGGCCGAGCGGTGGAAAGCGCTTGCTCTGACAGGAGCCTGAGCGCAGTAAAAGAAGAAATGGGTTTGATTCCCATTAGTTGTGTGAGAGTTATTTCCTTATATTTGTGATGTTACTCTTTCCTGTGTATTTGTCGCCTTCTTCTGATGTAAGTGAAGTTGTTGAGCTTCTTGTGTACTAGGATAGTAGTAAGTTCGTTTTAGAACATGAGACTGTATTGCATTTGTTAAGGGAGGTTTTGCACTTGGAAATTACTACATAATTTCAGTCAACTTATCTGAATGAGATCAATTGCATGTTCGATCCTATTTAAATACCTTAACTGGTAGCTTTCAATTCTGTGTTTGTTCACTTGAACTTTTTTCTTGAGTTTTTCCTAACTTAACACATTAGAGATCATAAGCGTGAGATATCAATAGCAAACTAGTATCACTAACAATAGCTACCACTACAGGCGATCACGCGCGCTAGTTAAATCGTTCGTTCATAGACGGTGCCACTAATATTAGTTGTTTGAAGCGGAGTTGCTAGTTGCGCCATCTATGAACTAAACAACTAACTAGAGCGGAAGGTAACCTGCAGCAACGAAGTCCAGCACTGCTCATTTCTCATATAGTGTCATTAAACGACTTTTATAATCCTGAACAGACATTTCAGAAAAGATAATGTTTATTTTCATGCGATTTTTATGTCAAAAAAATTTTGAATGTCGATTTACATGGCGTAAAACCTATAATGATTTATTAACATTTTTGCAAAGATATGTTGTTGAAGAAAGACGCTGTAAAGAAAAATACTAATGATGATGTGCCATACTTCACGTATGCGTATTTTGAATTAAAGTGTTAGAAATCAATTACACTTCATTTGTGTACTTATTTCTTATAGATATTAGTTATTGTTGAAGTCATTTCTAGGAACTTTTGAGCTTAGAGCTAGTATTAATGAAGTAGATGTCTGTGCATATAAAATATCGACCTTTAAGCATATGCAACATTTCAGAAAAAATCATGCTTATATTCATGCGCTGTTTTACGTCAAAGAAATTTTGAATGTCGGTTTACAAGGCCAAAAAACTATAATGATTTATTAAATTCTTGCAAAGATATATTGCATCTGAAATTGCTAAAATTATTGAAATGGAGAGACACAACAATGGAGCCAACTATTAATCAACTTCAGTGAGTTAAATCTGCTTCCAAAATAACTCTTTAGTTACATGGACTACTTTTTCTCCATAGTTGTATTGAAATATATTATTTTTATATACTAATGGAAAACATTTTTTGCACCAAGCACGTTGGATTTTTTTTTTTTTTTTTTGAAACTTGTTAAGTAAGTAAAAATAGTGCCTATTCATTGACTAACATACACACTCATCGATCTAGACTTACATTAATGTTCCTAATAAAGTAATAACTACTTCTTTTAAGCATTTCTCAAAGATTTGTTGCATAGTTGTTCACCTGTGTAATGAATGTGGTTGCTTGAATGAGGATTTTAGTGTGAACAGTTTAGATGTATGTGTAAAATAAAATATTTTTTTTTTTAAGTAAACCGTGTTTCATCTTTTAACTTGGATGATGATTAATATATTTGTTGGGCAAAGTGAAATGGTGAAATATTTACTCCGCTTTTAGTGCCACGTACCTAGTAATATTTCAACTATTTAGTAACACATGTAGTTTATTCCAGTCAAGAAAATATTACCTCGGAATATAAAAACATATGATAATGCAAGAAATTTTCAAAAATTGATACTGAAATTGTATTGGAAGCAAAAAAATATTTTGATATTATCAAATGATAAAATTCTTCTTATTAACATTTTAAATATTCATTTGGACCTTCTAATATTCAGAGCAGTATTTATTTAGTTAATATTTAGCTCATTTGTATTTTTAATATTTTTTTGCACAATTATTCAAGTGCATGCGGGGCAAAGTGAAATAGTTCATTTCGTTTACTCATTCAATCATTTACTTAATCACTTACGTGTTATTTTATTGACTAATTCATTTACATTCCTTCATTTAATAATTCACTTATTAATTCATTATTTCACTTATTTTCTTATTTATAACTATCTTTTTCACTCATTTATTTTTTCTTCCGTATTAATTAATAAATTGATTAATTAATTAGTTAGTTGTTTCATTATCTTTCAATTTATTGATTATCCTTTTATTTACTCATTTCGTTCAAAAATATTTTTCCCTATCGAATGGAAAATATTTCATTCGAAAAATATTTCATTTCTCACTTTGCCCCATAAAAAAAGAGTGAAAAATTTCCACTTTTTTTTGAAGACACTATTTTACTGCCAAAAATTAAAAATAACGTTTCAGTGCTAGTTTTGTTTAAAATACAATGTTCTTTCTTTATGCTGTGTAATTTTCAAAACAAATTTCCAATTCGTTCATTTTGAAAAAGCTCAGTCATCTTAACTATTTCACTTTGCCCCACATTTCCCCTGCATATTATTGATGATTTCTTTTCAGATCTGTCAAGACCGAGTCTTTTTCTAAGAAACTTACAATGATTAAAGATTTAAAAAGTGGAAACTTAGTGATCTGACAAATTATGTTACATTGACAATTAACAAAACACACACACTATATTTTATAACTACTATTCTCAGAGGCGTAGGAACTTTGTAGAAGTAGGGGGAGCTGGGACACATTATGAGAAGTGTCTGTTATGTAAGGGGCAGAAGCAGTGGCCCCTTTAAATAATTGGTGGGGGGGGGGGACTTTAAATTTTTTTTCCACATATGAAATTAGCTTCGAAGCTTCCATCTCTTTTTTATCTTGTATCAATTGTTTGTGGAGAGAATGAGGTGATAGAACTTCTGGTTTTGAAAGATGGTCAGTCAGTACTCGATGATGAGCACGTAGAAATATAGGAGTTTTGGGGATCCTCCCCCGGAAAATTTTCAGAATTCTTGTTCTAAAAACGAATTTTTAGGCGATCTTTGGTAATGTTAAGGGGAGAAAAGGTTTGAATACCTTCCCTGAAAATTTTTCGAAATTAATGTCTTAAAAACGCGATTGTATACCATATTTGTTGACTTTAGTGAAAATATGACTCGAAGGATTGTCGATCGATTTTTCGAATCGATTTACATCTCCCGCCCAATATTTCGATTTTGGAGTCTTAAACATAATTGTAGACAACCTTCAATGATGTCAGAGGAAAAGATTGTACTAGGGCTCTACTTTGGAAACTTTTAAACTTGAAGTCCTACTAGAGAGCGTTTTTCAATGATGTTATCAGAAAAGGTTCAGAGGTTCCTTCTCGTTAATTTTTTCGAAATTGTAGTCGCTAAAACACGCGACTGTGGATCATATTCGTTGGCGTTAGGGGCCCAGCAATTTTTTTAAATTGAAGTCCCAAAAACGGAACATTACATAATCTCCCATGTTATTGGAGGGCAAGGTATCCAGGGACTCTCTTCCGGCAATTTTCAGGGAATTGGAGCCTTGAAAACAAAATTTGAGATGCTCTGTAATAATTTCGGAGGAAAGGGGAGGCTTCGACAGTGTAGCATTTAGAAGAATTTCTTATTTTCTGAGAACTAGAAAAAGGCGAATAGATGAAACAGGAGGGCGGAGAAACAGAACGTTGGAAATGTGTTAAAATGAAGTGTTCGTTATATATTATATTGTTCAGATAAGTTTTTGTAAAAGTCTTTGATAGAAACTATAAAATATTAATATAATAATATTGTTGGGGTTTTTTTCTGCAATAGTAGATGAAAAGTAACAATTTTGTCATGAAAATATATCTGTAAGTGACGAAAAAAATCGTAATTTAGAAAGCAAAAAAACAAGAATAACTGTAACTTCGTAAAGTATAATCTGAGGGGTCAGATAACTTAAAATGAAATAAGTTTTTGGAAAGTTGAAATTATTTGAACAAGTACAAACAACCTTAGCAATATTTTTTAGTTATATCTGGAGCACCCATGCTATTCATATTTAAATGCCAAACTGACTCATCACTCCCAGCTTGCTAGACACTTAATCTTTTGTTCTAGAATTATAAAGAAATTAGCTCAAAAATCAAAAATAGGATGTTTTTTCTAATTTGTGTGGTCTTAAAAATGTATTCTAGATGATCTTTGTTAATGCTAGGGTGGAAAAGTGGCCTGGGAGCGTTTTCCTCGGCATTTTTCGAAAATGAAACTTGAAAAATTTTATATTTTTTCTCTAATTACGTTAAGGAGTTACTATTTTAGGGTTCTTCCTGGAAATTTTTTCAAAATTGTTGCTCTGAAAACGCAGTTTTAGACATTATTCGGAGATGTTAATTAGAGGAGAAATCCGGGGCCCCCCCTCCCAGAAATTTGTCGAAAATGAACAATCTAAGAAACGCAGCTGTGTGCCATCTTTGATATCGTTATGAAGACTGGAAATTTTTGCAAATTGGAGCTAGAAAAACAATTTTATTTGACTTTTAATGATGTTAGGGGTGAGTTTTCGGGTGCTTTACCCCAGTAATTATTTGAAAGGTAAGGTCTTAAACGAAATTTAAGATTATTTTAAATTATATTGGCGGAGGTGGAGGGAGGGGGGGGGGCTGAAACTCATTAATTAAATTTTCGAAGTTAGTTGTCAAAAATCAGTTTTAGGTGATAGTTGGCTATGTTACTGGAGGAGAGGTTCGGGATCCATCTTCAGCAATTTTCCAATAGTAAAATTCCAGAAACGGAATTTTAGATGACTAGTTGACCCACGCGAATTATTCGAGTTCAAAGGAAGAATTTTCTGATTTCAATGCAACCTCGAGATGCTATAGACCAAAGCAATGCGTAGTAAAGCAGCAAAATAAATTGAAATTTATCCTTCTGCAAAGTCAAACTTCGATTTACCCTCTTAAAATCAATGTTTTGTTTCTTGATTTTAACAACAGATATACAGCTTAGAATTTTGCATATTAGTGGAAACAAACAAAAACCCATTAAAACGATATTTTTCGGCCCAGATTTGAACTCCCACCCTTTCCCTCATTAGCACGCTGCTTTATCCAACCAAGCCAATGTGTCTTCGCTCTCCGCTGCTATTCATTTCCAAAATTATTTGAGTGGTTTGGTTTTTTCATAATGAAATTTTCAATTTCTAGCCTTACATTTTTATTTGTTTAAAATACAAGCGTTTGCGGCCTCCGTCAAAAAAAAAAAAAAAATAATAATAATAATATTTTGAATTTTTTGGTAGTTCAGACTTATCTTAGTTTTCACACTTTCTTTTGTTTTAGATGTCATGTCTCCAGAACATCGCTATAAAATTTTTGTTTAATTTCGCCTTTTGTATTTAAACACTTAGAACTAGCACACTAGCAGTGGTGTGACTAGTCATAACATTTTTAAATCTCGCCTTACTCTGTTTCAACTTTTTCTCTAATTAAAATGTATTTTGGTGGCACATATATTTTTCTCTACTTAATCACTATTTTCATGATGATATTTTTACCAAAAAAAAAGAAAAAGAAACCAAAATTTAAAAATACCGGCAGCCCCTATGAAGTTATGTTTATTTACGTATTCATTTTTTACTTGACTGACGCTTGTCATAGATTTGTACTAAACAGTGAATACTTTCTTTTCGTTAAAATATGCTCGAAACGTACGTTTCAGCGCTCCTCAGAGGTAAATCATAATGCATAACCTTGCTTGGATGTTCCTAAATAATATTCAGAAATTGCATTTTGTTTCAAATTTTGCAGAAAAACTCTTTTTGACACTTTTATTCTATTTGTTCATTTATCATTTCTATTACATGTTCTTAAGATCGTAAAGGTTTCCTTTCTCCTTTTTTTTTTTTTTTTCATTTCTAATATGAAATTGGTGACGCCATTTCAGAAAAACAGGGCGGGGGGTAGCAAAGGCCTTCTTGGTGATGGCTATGGCGCCCCCCCCCCAAAATGTTCGGTTATGCTACGCCTCTGACTGGTACTAATTTTCGCAGGCCGCGGAGTAGAGTCCACTTTCCCGCATTTCGGCAATCAAGAGTGTCTAAACAGTGAAAAAAAAGGTGAAGGTGAATTCAAGTGCACTGACCACTCCATCTGCACTACATTTGTTGTTCATTGGGTAGAAATTCCGAAATTCCCAAAAAAGGCAGACCACATTTTTGAAATCAGGTTTGAGGTAAACACTGTACGGCAAAAAGCAGCAGTGCAAGAATTTTTCCGGGGGAGCTAAGCCGGTCTGAAATATTCCAGGGGGAGCTCAAGCTCCCTCAGCTCCCCCGGTTCCGACGCCTATGACTATTCTTATAGAGACTGACAAAAATTCTAAAATCTTAGGAGCGAGGAAAAAATAAGGTACCGACAGGGTCTAATTGCTGAATAAGTCAGCTAAGCAATGACCATAGGTGGTTCGTTAGGAAAGGCAAAAAGGGTGATTGCCCCCTCACTTTCAAAAGTAAGGAGGCATTGCCCCTCCACTTTCAAAGTAAAAAAATTATCGATCGACCGCAAAATGACAAAATTGATCGAAACACGTGTTTAAAAACGAAGAACCGACTTAATAATTGAATGTTTTATATATTTTTTCCTGTTATTATTTCATGAAAATAAAAATGAATTTTTAAATTGGAAGGAAGGAGCCTTATGGTGACCATATATTAACAACATTAATAAGTTAAATAGATATAAGATAGCCGAAAATAATTAAGTGTCCATTAACAAACCTGGACACAGAGGTGAAAACTAAATTTAAAAAAAAAAAAAAAAAAAAGTAAAATCTGAAGGGAAAAAATGAATAAAAAATAAATGAATAAATAAAATAAAATAAAATACTATTTATTAATATCTTCTTTTTTTATTAGCTTTTATTTGTACTTGCTCTGTCATTGGTAGATTAGGACAAGCTTCATTCAAGTCAAGTCATCAATTTAAAAGCGTTTTCAAAAGCGTTTTTTCACCATGTAGTTGTTTTCCTTTCAGAGTAATTTCGTAAAGACGTACAATTTAGCAACTAAATAAAACTTTCATCGTGTAGTACTTTATTGTGCGGAATATTTTCTTCGGTAAACTCATACAACTGCACCTTAACAGATACTTTAAAGCCATCGTAATATAAAGACATCTTAAAAGGGCTTCAGTCGTAAAAAACTGAAATTTTACGTCAGAGCATTACAAGGGACAACCAACAAAATATGTTTTGATGAAAACTCCGCCCGTCCCCGCTGACAGCTATTTATTTATGCGCAGTTATACGAAACAATAGACTGATTTGGAAACAATGGAGGGAACTTTTATGCCTCGCGATAAAAGATGTTTTTCAATTCGGATTATAAAGTTGTAAAAAGTTTTCTTAAATTAGAAACGCGGTGTAGAGGTAGGAAGGTTTCCAATCTTCCTTGACAAATATTTCTCACGTGAATGCAAGGCCGCAGCCAGCCAGATGTTACTCTTTAAGAGAGTTTGTTTACTTTCCTCCTGAAACTTCAATACTTTATGTCTGATTTTCCAAAATATTACTACGTTCATCTTTCATAGAGAACTACTGGTAACCTGGGGAAAAGTTGAGGAGTTTTTCCTGGCAGGGACTAAAATATTTCGGATGCTTGAAGAGGGTCAGCATTTTTTCGACATCTCCCAGATTCATGTAAACTTTTTTTAAATTTCGAATTAGTAAAGTTTTATTACACAGTTTTTATTTTAATAACAGACTTCATTAAATTTCAGGGAGGACTGCATTTTTTTTCTTCTGTTTTCAATGCTCTCGCTGTTCATCTATCGAACTACAAAATTGGTTTATCATTTGTAAATCATGAAAGACGTACACCAACCTCATTATGCTCAAATGAAGAAAAAACATTGAATAAAGATGGATGCAACAAATATTATTTAAAAACAAAGGAAAGAAAAAGAGGTTGACTCCTCTATGGAGAGAAAATTCTTTTGGGAAAAGATTTTTACAGCAGCTGTATTTTAAAAAGGGTTATTTTCAACCATTTAGTAAAATTTCCAAAATTAGAGATCAAAAAACCCAATTTCAGCCTTCTCTTTGGTCTGGTCAAGAGGGTCATGGCCGTTTCTGATTTTTTTCTGATCTCTGAGAGGGGCTTAAGCCCCTTAGTCCCCTCCGTGGGTGCATCACTGCGTGGGGACCGGCTCCGAAATTTTAGAACCTTCGACTCAGACTCCGACGCCTATCCACAAACTCCAAGCTCAGACAGACTATTCCATCGCTCCTGAATCTCATTCAAAAACTAAAATCAGAGATGCGGGATCGCAGGGAAGATAATCGGCTCCGACTCCGAAATTTTTGAGGCTTTGACTTTGACTCCGACTCCTATCGATAAAAACATCAAACTCAGGCAGACTATTCCATCTCGCACAAATCTCATTAAAACGAACTAAAAACTATCAGGGATGTGGAGTCGGGGGGAAAATGATCAATTCCGACTTTGACTCTGACTTCGACTCGTTTACCCTAAAAGCAGTCTGATTCCGACTCCGTAAGAACTGGCAGAGTTGCGAACTTTGAGAGAAAATGACTGATTCCGACTCCTACTATGGGAATTTTGAACCTTCTGACTCTAACTCCAACTTCTTCATTCCAAAATCAGTTCGACTCCGACTCTAATTCCGACTCCGAAGCCTTGTTAAAAACTATTCACCTTAAATACTTTTTACTGACGGCTCAAGGCCATGCAATTTGCATGTGCTTGCAGTGTTACTAAATTTCAAACATTTTAAATGAAAAACAATGTCTAAATTATATTAAAATGCATTGCATTCCAAATTCAGTAATTAAAATTTTTGGTGCCTTTCCAAAATTCTATTTTTTAAATTTTAATTACAATCTATTTTATTCACTGGTTGGGCTGTGGACTATCCTACCAATTAAAACAATAATTTAAAAAAATCCTCATTAGAAAATGAAGCCTTCATTGTAATTACTGCTTAGCTGTTGAAAAATTAGAACATTTTTTTGCATTGTTCCTCATAAAGCGAAATATTTGTTTGCAATATTTGATTCGCAATTTGTGCCGTATGACACTGAATTTGTCATTAATTGTCTTAGCAGTAAGTGAAAAGTTTTATTTCTTAATACACCTTTACTTGTCATAGAAAATTACTTTCCGATTAATCGAATAAGACTGTTGCTTACCCCAATTCACAGCAATGTCTCCTCAAAAGAGACATTCGCCATAATATTTCTTTTCTGGTACACTATCCATAGAGGCCATTGGAAACGTAGACCCCCTTCACACTACGACTGGGCTCATTACTTCCTTTCGCAAGCCATTAACCCAAGATTTATTTAACGGGCTCTTCCCAGTCTATTTTCTGTAATCGCACATAAGTAATTCAACCTCCGTAAGAGAAAATTTATCCTTTAGTGCATCTACTGTCAATTAAATTCGGAGAATATATTCCAATTTATACTATTGTGTATTTTTTTTCCCTAATTGTTATTATTCTAATTACAGTGAAACCTGTGTATAACGATTCTGCCTATAACAATATACCTGTCTATAACAGTCCCAGCAAAATATCAGCATGAATAATCAAACTGTCTATAACAATAACCTGTCTATAACAATATTTGTAGACAGGTTTTACTGTATCACTAACTTTTTGAGTTTCATTTTGATCGTTTTTAATGTTCTCAGTAAAAGTTAATTCTGATAATGACTTAACTACATATCCTAGTTAAGGGGTATCCATCGCTTCGGGGAACCTCGGGATTCCGAAGTATGTTTAAATTAAAATTTCAACACAGTAATAATAAATGAATATACTACCGTGGGCAGAGTAAAGGGTTGCTATTTATTTTATTTTATTTAATTAATTAATTAATTTTTGTTATCTATTGTACATTAGCCTTATTGTACGCTAATTAAGGTGAAAAAACAACGTAAATAAAGCACAAATACTGGAGAAAACTAAGTTTTTTTCATTTACTGTACGCGCTTGCTTTTTTTGGTTTCCGCTGAAAAAAGCGCGAAAAAAATAACTAACTTTAATTCCAACATTTTTCGATAGTTAGTATTGAATCCAAAACGCGTTTCTTCAAATATCTCGAAACCTCATTTCTGCCGATACTGCCGTTTACCTGTCCACGGCAAAACAAATAAGTAAAGTATACCTAAAAAGTATTAATTAAACTAAGTTTAAAATAAATAAATAAAATTGTAAAGAAAATTAAGGTAGAAAAAATACAACAAACTATGTGAACTACCAAGGAAAAATTAGCAAATAAGCTTTGTGCTGAAATATGGTTAATGTGAAAAACCAACGTCAATAAAGCACAAAATCTTCAGAAAATTCAGTATATAGCAAAATGCTGTATTTCTTTGAGATTTTTTGCTTCATTTACGTTGGTTTTTCACTTCAATCAAACTAGTATATGGGGCATTCCAAGGTATTTTTGACATTTATGTAGAGTCCGTAACGTGACCGTTTTTGTCATAACTTTTTAATTTACTGTTTGATTAGCATATTATTTTATTTTGATCTTTACCAACCAACACACCAGCTCAAATTAAAATAATTTGCAAATCAAACGGTAAATTAAAAAGTTATGGCAAAAAAAGTTAACGTTACGGACTCTACATAATGTCAAAAATACCTTGGAATGCCCCATATGTTTCTTTGTTACGAAAAAGATCTGTGAGAACAACAACAGTAAGCAATCTTGATTTCTCAAAAAAGAAAAAGAAAAAGAGAAACGTTATTTTTTAGAAAAAACAAAACAAAACTTTGCTTAGCGAGTCTCCATTTGTTTTTCCTTGCATCGGCGACTATGTTGTATACGATTGACAGACCTTTAATTTCCGGATTTATTCTGTCCGTCGCTTGAACCAGTCGCCGGAACCGCGCAAACCGAAGCAATCTCGAACCAGTTTCCGCTAAGATGAATCTTCATCCCTTTCTTCTCCACACCATACTCTATCCTTGGGAGCTTCCAAGGGATTTTTCCATTTCACTTTCCGCAAAAGAAAAAACAATTTATGATTCTCAATCTCAGGCAACGAATGGTCATTGGAACTTGGCGCGAAAAACGAGTGAGGCAAAATATCTTGGTTAATATTGAAATTCTAAGATGCCTTATGGGACGGAGTTTGCCCAAGCAACAATTATAGTGTTCTATTAGTGATGTGCATAATCGAAAACTTTTGAAAATCGAGGTCTCGGGAATCGAGTACTTCTCATAATCGAGTGAATGACAATCGAGATCTTTCGAAGCCAAGAACTCGAGTGATTGATAACTGAGATCGTTTCGATCCGGGAACTCGAGCGACTGCAATAGAGATCTTTCGAAACGAGATCTCAAGCGATTAACTTCTCGATTATTTTGAATCAAGATCTCGAGATGTGATAATCCAGAACTCGAGTGGTGATAATCGAGACCTCAAGTTGTGTTAATCGAGAACTTGAGCTGTGATAAAATCGAGAACTTTAGATCTGATAATCGAGAACTTGAGAACTGATAATCAAGTTCTCTAATGATTTTGAATAGTCGAGCGATTCGATTAGGAGAATTCGATTATGCCCAACACGCGCTAACATGGAAAACTAAAAATGACTTCCATAAAAGAAAAAAATCCCAGGGACCCAGGGGCACCACAAAGGGGGCCAACCTCCAGAACCCATAGTTTTAACACACATTGTCAATTCTAGTAAGACAATTTATATCCGTATGAAACTCAGTGACGTAATGATAGCGCTCTGCGCTTCCAGACCGCTGATCCAGGTTCGATTCCCGGGTTGAGCACCTACGATTCAGCCCTTCATCCTTTCAGTGGGTTGATAAAATGAGTCCCAAGCGTGCTTGGGAGCTAAACCCTGGGAGTTCCACGTTCGGTTGACCACCTAACCGGAACATTTGCCTCGCACCCCACAGCCCCAATCTCGTAAACTGAGATAGGCGCATTAGACCTTGGCTACTATGGGCTATTGCGTAGAGCTTATACAGATATTAAGACTGTTATGACTATGACCAAAAGCTTGCCCTCCAAGAGGTAAATTCAGCCTGCGTCAGTGAAAATTGTCAAATCAGGGCCCTCTAACTTACGGGCCACGGGTCCAATCCGGACCGCGAGAAGATTTTTTTCCGGCTCGTGGGAAGCTTACATACAAACTGAAAACATTTTTTTTAAATTTGATAATATATATCTTTTTAAGCATTTTAGGATGAAACTAAGCCAAGAAAACCTCAAAAACCACTATTAAGCATGACCGTAGCCAGAAGGGGGGGGGAGGCAGGAAGGGGCAATTGTCTCTCCATAAAGAGTCTAAACTTTCGCTTTCATCCCTAACGTCACAAAAGATAATTTAAAATTGCATATTTGGGACTTCAATTTCATAAAATTTCTGGAGGATAGTCGCTTACCTGCTCTCCCCTCATTTGACAAAAAATAACTAATAAACCATCCCAACTGAAATAATGTTGGAATGTTGGTTAGCCTTCCCTCAAAAATTTACAGCGTGTCCCTTGAACAAAAAAGGTTGGAGACTCCTGGTCTAAATCTTCTCGAATCTACGAAAGGTGCACAATCAGAAGTATTAAAGTTGCGAAAAACCTTTTTGAGATAAGTATCAAAATTAAAGAAAAAAAAGAAAAGAAAGTGCTTTTTTAAATCTGGAATAGTTTTTCAATGAGTTTTTTTATAAACAACCTGTACAACTTACTATGGTCAGTTGGGGAAAGGGAAAACAGAATTTCAATGTTTCAACTTTAGCTCCTTCCCTTTCTTCTGGATGAATTAAGCACGAAAATTTTGTTCATTTTGTCTAAGACTCTCTGAGAGTGACTGAGCATGAAACATTTGACTTTATTACTGTTTGCTATAGAATAAAATCCGTGTTTAGATTTATCCCAGGGACTAGGGTGGGGTAAATGGAAACACTCCATTTATTTCCTCATGAAGTAGAGTAGTAATCTCAAATTACACGATCAGTTTGGAAGCTTAAGAAGATCCACACCAACAATACTCAATCAGCGGCCTGCAGGTTGCATACGACCCGCTGAATCCCCAAAATTTAATCTGAAATCGTTTAGAAATATTGATAATAATGATAATCAAAATAATTAATACGCTAAATTTATTACAAAGGTCATTTATTAAATACAAAAGTGTCATTTAATCAAAATTAAATCTAAACATATGAAGATTGAAACACTTAGTTGTCTCCATTTACTCTTTAGTGCGGTATTTATTTATAAGGTAAATGTAAGCACCTAAGTTTGCACATCAGAAATAGCTCGAAAGGTGAAATTCATAAATAAATGTTTTTAGTACCTTTCCACCACTTTTAGACCTGCTGGAGAAGAAAATGAAAATCAGTAAACTTTGAAAAGAAACTTTTTTTCAGCGTCATCTTCAAGCAATGATGGTGCCTACCATGCCCGGCTTCTGGGATAGGCGACCTGTGCCACTGCCTAGGGCGGCAGATTTTAGGGGCGGCAAATTTCATGATGTCAAAATGTAAAAAGGCAAAATAAGAAAAGGGGGGGGGAATTAAAAACTCAAATTTGCTCCTTAGGTTTTTTTTCCTTTGAAACTCAAATTGTAGCAATACGTGAGAGTATGCTCGATGATTTAAAATAAGGGGGTGGCACTTGTCAACATCGCTTGGAACGGGAAAGCTACTAGAGCCGGCCATGATGCCTACATCAATTATTTGTAAACCCGGTAAACTCTCAATATCTCCTTAATATGTTACCTAGTCTTGATTCCCCAACAATTTAGTTTTAAAAATCTCCCCACGTGTACTAATAGAGTTTGTTCCAATTTACGTTTCCTTTCAGTTGAAGATTTAATGCTGGGTTAATTGGGGAACTGACTCTACATAAAATATTCAGCTAGAAAGTTATCCTAGACGAAAGGAGAAGCCTTAATAAATGTGGCACTTTTAATCGATATATTTCATTTGTGACCTTTACAAAATATGATTAGAGTACTATTTTGTGAACAATAATTTATTTATGTATTTTCTCAGTATTCAGATTACAATGTCTCAGTAGCATGGGGAAAATGTATGAGTTATTTGTTTTCGATATAATTCCCCCCCCCCCCAAAAAAAAAAAAATTCTGAGGAAATGTACAATCACGCCCGTTAATAACGAGGTTTTAGGGATCGAATGAAATTTTCATCATAGCCGCAATTTCGCTGTAAAAAGTTAAATTATGCTCAGTAAAATATCAAGGGGAATTGAAGCTGTTACAGCCATAAATTTGCTATACACGGTTTCTCTGTAAACGGACGCTACCGTATGTCCCATGGTCCTTAATAGGTTAACGAAAATTACATGTAGGGTCAAAATATTTATCTTAAAAAATCAGGTGCATTAAGTTTTATCTTGTCTGGGAAAAGCTGATAAAAATAAATAAATAAATAAATAAGATCTTAGGATTACTTTCCGTCTCGAAGGCGTTTCCTTCGACTCATTTGCGAACTCGGAATTCAATCTTCTCGGAATGGCAACAGTTGTTGGAGAAAACGATAGAATGGTCATCGAAGTATCATCCAAAGCAACAGCAAACACTTCAGGGCCAGTTTCGATCTTTAAAAGTGCTGCGAATTCTCCTTTTCTACCAGGAAACTGTTGGACACTTCGTTTACTTTGGTGATTGTGGAAAGAACAGGATTTTTCCGATAGTAGAGCTTTTCTCTCCGGTGTTTCTTTTTCTTTTTTAATCTCTCCCTTTCTTTTAACGGATAAGTTAAGTTGTCTGCTTACAATGAGAAATACAGTTTCGAAATGTCGGGGGGGGGGGGGGGGGGGACGAAGGTTATGGCGAAAACTCTTTTAAAGTTTTTTTTCTCTTTTTTAAAGGGCCCTTGAGGGGCGGGGGGGGGATTTTAGGGTACTGAGGGGGAAGTGCCATTGCTCTTGGAATGAGAGGGAGGGAGGGTACAGATTCAGGGTCAAATCTGCATGCGGACGAAGAGAATTTTAAGAACTAAGTCCCTAGCCTACTAAGATCACCAACATACTTTTCTAGTAGATTATTAGCAGCGAGTACCTTTCTGCATATTCAAAATAGTTATTATTAAGAATGTAATAATGATAATGCTAATTAATATTATATTATTTGTTTTATTTTCTCCGGTGTAGTATACTGTAAGAAACTGAAACGCCACAGATTATATCCGAACGTCGCGTCGTTTCGGAATTTCAAGGGTTTTCATCAGTTTCCTGTAATAAACAAGTATGTTTGCGGAAAGTTTCCCGAATCGCTACAAATTGCACGAAAGCAGACTTTTCCCTGGTGTGAAAAATATGTTTATTATCAGGGCCCAATACAGGCTGATTTTACTACTGTTTTTCGGTACCTTCACATAAATCCTATTTTAAAAACGGTACTTTCACTAAAATCAAGTAATAAAATCAGCAGCTTCCTAAAGCTAACTTGAAAATCGGCAGTCTCAAAAACTATATTAGCTTAGAACTATATAAAATATCAAAAGTTTCACAAAAATCAGCATTTTACTTTCTGTTCAAAACAAAATTTACTCCCAAAATAAAATATTAAGCTTATTTATGTGCACAGTCGCTTGAGCAACGATTATTTCATTGTGTTTTTAACTCATTTTTTGCCGTTTTTTTTTGCCAAAGTGCATTTATGCAACTTTATCGCAATCTTTTAGCATCTATTTTGGGGGGCCCTGACAATTTCATGAATTGTTCACAGAACAAAGCCTATTGAGACTAACATACGACTGTATTTTTCGTACCTCATAGGCTTTTAGTCTCCCACCCCCTCTCCGAAAAATAAAGTTAGAAACAATAATAGATGATTTTTTCACTATTTGAACTAAAATTTTAGTTGCTCTAATTTTATTTTACAAAAATTAAAATTTTCCCGTAAAAATCACAAAAACAATGCTAAGAGAAAAAACTTTCACAAAAATAGATTGTTGATGCCATACTTTTACAAAAATAGGTAGTGGGGGAAAAACCTGGATTGGCCTCTGATTATCAGTGTAAAGATATTCTCACCTTTCAATTAAATACTTCGTTTTCACCTCGGATATTGACTAAGGTGTGGCTGGAAGACTGGATACTGTAACTGGGCAAGAATAGCAGGCAAGTAAGCTGTTCAGAAATTACTTGCAATTTTGCCTTAACTTTAGTCATATTTGCTTTAGGTGCTTTCTTGGTGACACTGGAAGATGCCAAGCTATTACAGTAAACATTCGTTCTTGAAAGGTTTCTGATTTACACCAGAAACATCACTGGCTTCTTATTAGGAAGGTTTCTGAATTCTTCAGAAAGACTTCGAGTTAATTTCGAGAAGGTTACTGGCTCTTAGTAGGAAACTTTTCTGCTTTTTGCAAGATATGTTTCTGACAGAAATTAGTCACACTAACTGCTTCTTCCCCCCCCCTTTTTTTCCAGAAAAGAAACTGCTTTTTTTTTCTTTTTTTTCTTTTTTCTTTCTTTTTTTTTTTTACTGCCAGAGATCAAAAGGTTTCAGTTTTAAACCTACCGTCTGGAACTCGAATGTCACATTAAGTCTTCAAACAATATTGTTAATGTAGGACGATATGCTACAGAAGAGCATGCTAAAAAAAAAAAAAAAAAAGCTACGTTTTATTTTAACTAAACTTCCAACCTCAACTGTAGTAAATGCCTTGATGGTATATTTATTTTTATTAATTAAAAATGTAGTTGTCTGTGTATTATGTGTTTAGTAATTATTTATTTCTTATATTATCATTTTTTTTTTCAATTTAAAAACTTGTCGTTCAGTACCATAACAAGCATAAATATGTTTTAACTCGGATTCGGATGTTGTTAAAAATGATTTTAAACCCAAATTTCAGGCTTCTTCACCAAACAGAAAAGGGACTCCAACGAACTTCAATCTGCCCTAAGCTTCGCAAAACCTTTATTAAATTACGTAAAATACTTCCTGATTCCATATTAGATAAAGTAAATATAAAGTTTTGCATCACCAAACTGTGTTACCACTGCAGGAATTTCTCAAAACAAGCCTAAACTTAAATAAAGAGAATTACAGGTAGCATCAAGTTTCTTTGCGAAAGGGGGGGATCTTGCTCAACGTTAGTTGCGTTATTGCACGGTCTACCTCGAAAATAAAAATTGCTTCCACTGATGTATGCTCAAGAATCTGGCTTAAATATATTAAAAAAACGAGCTGATAACTTCCTTTTACTCCAATTTTAATGTCATTTTTCCATTATTGGCAATTTAAATGTGATTCAATAGTTTACTCTCTAAATATCACCAGTGGCCAAATTAAAACCAGATTTTTAAAAAAAAGCCAAGTTTGTCGCCAAATTGGCGACAAATTTGGGCGACCAAAAGACTGGCGATATATCGCCAAGTGTGCGCCAAATGATAACAAAACTTGATTATACATCGAAATTAACAATGATTTCCCCCAAAAAAGGGGCAAAAGACCCCTTTAGAAACACCCGAATGCAACCAAAAGGGAAGGTGCACAACTAGACCCCACTAGCAGTCTACGTACCAAATTTCAACTTTCTAGGACATACCGTTCTTGAGTTATGCGACATACATCCGCAAGCACATACGGCACATCCGCAAGTACGCAGATCCGCAGGCAGATCCAGTCATACATACATACGTACATACGGACGTCACGAGAAGTCTTTGTAATTAACTCGGGGAATGTCAAAATGGATATTTCGAGTGTTTATACGTTCTTAGGCACTTATCCGCGTGTGGTCGGGATGAAAAAAAAACAAAACTCAACATTAATTGGGGGGTGAGCAAAATGGAAATTAAGGCCAAATTTTGAGTGAAAATTTTTTCGCGAATACAGTGGTGGACGAAATTATAGACTCATTTTTTTTTTCTTTTGTTTCAATTATAACATGACTCAGTTTAAATTATTTTTATTGAATTTAAGATGAATAGTTGAAGAAATAGTTCTAAAATTAGTACATCGTATCAATTAAATTAAATAATTCATGAAATTAGAAAATTTGCAAATTTAATCTTATACATATAAAATCTGAGTATCTATCTATCTATCTATGTCCAAGCTTCTTCTCCCGAACGACAGTGAACTGACCATCGAACCAGGTATCGATGGATTCGTAATCCTCCCGTCTTCATGTTTGGCTATTTAACATAATTCTCCGATAATAATTAGCGGAGATATCAATTAAAAACTTTTAATTATGACTCTTAGATTTCAAAATCAAATCACTATTTTTCGAAGGCTTTCCTCCATTCAAATTATTATTCAGTGCTTCAACTCAACTTTCCGGATGAACGCTTTTATTAAAATTTACAGCGTGAAGAAAATCATTGAAAAGAAACATCTGTTGCAATTTTTTTTCTCGAATATAAAGAAATAAAATTAGGCTTTTGTTTTAAGGCTTTTCCTGTAATCAGGGTGTTTAAGTTGTTTACTTTTCGATTATTTTGCCGTAATCTGCAGCAAAATTTTGCTGTTTTTTTTTTTTTTTTTTTTTGTTCAAGCCTGATTGTTAAATACGCGTCACATGACATAACTTTCATTTTCGAGGAGGACCGTGCACGTCGTAAAGTAAATGAGTGATTTACAAGTTATTTGAGTTCTTTAAGGGTTTGTACCTGGAAAACGGATTGATGTAATTCTTGTACGACCATGTGGATAGAATCCATCCAAATATTTATCTGAGTGGTATGTTGCATTAATAAACACCCGGGCAACGCCGGGTAGTAGACTATTTTATGTAAAAAGCGGATTGTTATTGTGCATAAATATTTCCGATATAGTCTATCAGATGTAATTCAGTTTAACGTGAGTAAATATTATAGTTGATAATGCATATATTTTCCCCTTTTGTGCTGACTGAAAATGTACTCATAACTTGTATCATTGATAACGATTATTAACGTTGATGAGGTGTTTTGGCAAAAATATGTTTTACTGGTGTTTTGCAAACCTTGCTTTACGCGCATTTATTTATTCCTTAACGCGTTAGAAACTAGTGTCAGTGTACTACAAAAGCATCAACTGGACTGCTCTTACATTTTTTAGGTAGCCCGTGCAACGCCGGGCACGCAGCTAGTATTTTATTATTACGTGAAACCTGGACAAACGTATAAAATCCAGGATTACGAGAAAGTTTCGTTCGAAAATGTCAATTTAACGGCATAGAATGAATAAATGTTGCCATCAGTGATTGCTAAAAGTTTTGGTTTTGGAAATTAATGAGAAACATATAAATGCACCGCTGGACAAAATTATAAACTCATTTCTTTTTTTTTTTCATTTTTTTCAATCATAATTTAACTCGGTTAATTTTTTTTTTGTTCCAGTTAAGATAAATAACTGACTTAATAGTCCTAAACTCAGTATAACTCATAAACTTTATAAAATAAATAATTTAATTAAAACAATACTCAACTTTAATATCTTCATCTTTACTAATAATAAAGCGGAAAGTCTCTCTGTCCGGAGGATGTCTGTGACGCGCATAGCGCCTAGACCGTTCGACCGATTTTCATGAAATTTGGCACAAAGTTAGTTTGTTGAATGCGGGTGTGCACCTCGAAGCGATTTTTCGAAAATTCGATGTGGTTCTTTTTCTATTCCAATTTTAAGAGCAAAAATATCATTAGTTGGACGAGTAAATTACGAAATTATCATAACGTGGAACCGTGACATGGGCACAATCCAATTGGCGAGATACGAAATTATCATAACGTAAAACATGGGTACAAGCCAATTGGCGAGAAAATTCACCATACATTATTTGTAAATATACAGGTGAACCAAAAGACCTTTTAATTTTTCTATTACGGGCAAAGCCGTGCGGGTACCACTAGTAACACATAAAGCTTGGACAAAAGTATTAACTCAAAAGTAAGAAACTCTGAAGTTTGGTAGAATTTTATTCAAATACTTAATAATTTAGTATCCAAAAATGAACCAATGCTGAATTACAAAACTACAAACTTACAATACTGCGTAAAAACAATTATAAGCTGACAAAAAAAAAAAAAAAAAAGAATTTAATTAAGTTACATTTGCAATTACTTTAGCAAAACAAAGCAGAGATTTACGAAAATGTAATTTTGCTATTAACATGGACAAATTGAAAAAAAAAAAAAAAAAAAAAAAAAAAAATCAATATTTGAAATGTTTTAAAAATTAACACTGCATTAAATCTAGTCATCAGTGTAAACTACTAACTTTTAAAAACGATTTTGGCCACCATTTTTTTGAATTACCTCGAATGTGCGGCTAGGCATAGATTTCACAAGAGTTTCCAACAGCTGCAGTGGCATATGGTTGCATGCTGAAAGTATTGCCCTTTTTAATTCCTCTGTGGTTTGGTACTGGTGCCCATCATGATAAACTTTGCGAACCATGGTCCCCCAAAGATTTTGAATCGGAATAAGATCCGGACTACGAGCTGGCCATTTGATAACTGATACCCCAGCGTTTGAACCATTCTTTTGTACATTTCGCTGTGTGTACACTCGCGTTATCTTGCTGAAATAACCAGTTACCTACAGGAATCAGATGAGCAAAAGGTAAGAGATGATCTTCCAGTATTAATTGGTAATCTTCAGCGTTCTGTCTTCCATTGAGAAACGCCAATCCTGCTTTACCATGCGGAGAGAAACCAGCCCAAACCATTACAGAACCTCCACCAAAGTTTCGGCTAAATATGTGTTGTTCTTATTTTCTAATGTCATGCCAATAGTATCTATCTTAAGCCATCTGGATCATCCAAGTTGAATTTTTTTCATCAGATCAAACAATTGAATTCCACATTTTTTTCCAAGACATATGTCTCTGTGCAAATTGAAATCTTTCAGTAATATACCGAACCTCCAGCTTTGGCTGTGTTTTCATTTTTCTCCACTTCATATTCTGAGCTTGTTGTAGAACTCTTCTAACGGTCCTAGAGCTCACCTTGAGTTTTAAAGTCTTCAGAATTTTGCTGGAAGAAGCTCCAGTGTTTGATGCTGTGCGTAAAATATATCTTCAATCTCTCTCAGTTTCGAATGCCTACCCGTTATTTTTCTTTTTCCATAACTTGGGGGATCATTCAGTACATTTTTTACTGCCCCTTGGGAGCATTTAACTACATAGGCAATTTGGCGCTGCGTTTTACCAGCATCTCTGTAGGCCATAATTTTTCCTACTTGTTGCTCTGTAAGTTTTAAACCTTGAGGCATTTCAAAACTCTAAAAATAAAATTCTACCAAACTTCAGAGTTTCTTAGTTTTGAGTTGATACTTTTGTCCAGGTTTCATGTGTTTTTCGAAACTCCAGAGCTCGAATACGCTACCTTGCGGTGATTAACAATACTAAAGAAAAAGGTAAAACATTCCGTTCCACGTGTTTTCTTTGGAGAAAATTACAGGCTTCAGAGAGTTTATGGTGTAATGTAATTTCAGAGGAATCGAAAAGAAAATTTCCCACAAGCACGATGAAATATTACTGTCATTCATTAAGCTTCAAAGCAAGTTATAAGTTACGGCATCTGTTTGTTTTACCTTTTTCATCCGCCATTAGACAGTGGCTGCAGCGCCCCTATAGTTTATTGGAGTTGCAAATTAAGATATTAAAGTTGAGAATTTTTTAATTAAATTATTTATTTTATGAAGTTTATGAGTTATACTGAATTTAGGACTATTTAGTCAGTTATTTTATCTTTACTGGATAAAAAAATTAACCGAGTTAAATTATGATTGAAAAAATGAAAAAAAAAATTGAGTTTATAATTTTGTCCAGCGGTGTATTTATATGTTTCTCATTAATTTCCAAAACCAAAACTTTTAGCAATCACTGACGGCAACGTTTATTCATTCTATGGCGTTAAATTAACATTTTCGAACGAAACTTTCTCGTAATCCTGGATTTTTTACCTTTGAGTTTATACTTTTGTCCAGGTTTCACGTAATAATAAAATATTAAATTTGCAAATTTTCTAATTTCATGAATTTTTTAATTTAATTGATAAGATGTACTAACTATTTCTTCAATAATTCATATTCACTTCAATGAAAATAATTTAAACTGAGTCATGTTATAATTGAAACAAAAGAAAAAAAAAAGAGTATATAATTTTGTCCACCACTGTACAATACTTCCTTTTTTGGAAAAGGAAGTAAAAAGAGTAAAAATTCCAGTTAACGTGTAAGCTATTTAATGACTCAAAATTTTAATTTAGAGTTCTTTGGATTTATTCTTTTAAATTTTCAAAAATTCTGCCATGGTTGCAAACAGGCGTAAGCATTCTCTTTTACGGAATTTCTGCTATCACAAGGAAGGGCGGCGAAAAATTCTCTGTGTGAATTTCTGAGCATCAAAGGACCTCTGTGCCAAGTTTTGCAAAATTCCGACGTTAACTATGCTTTTGCGTTAAGGATATACTCACACATGCATACATACATACAGCAATTTTTATAAAAATAGATTTAACTGGGTGAATACGTCGATTTTGACATGTTAAGGCGATCTTATTCCTTTTAACCCGTAAGTTAGGATTTTCCGAAGAAACATAATTTTAGTAAAATAATCTCGATATGGAGATATAACAAGTCATAGATCTTTCACGATGAGGTGTCTAAATCTATGAAGTATGTGATTCCTCTCGGTCACTCAGCATCCGAGTAACTTGGTAGAGAAAATCCTGATGTACTCCCAAACATCATCATTAATTCTGTACCTCGGAGCCAGACGGACGTCAGTCCAAAAATTGCGCTTTTCCGTTTATTGGATGTAGAAGCCGATTCCGCATCGAGCCATGTGAACGTAATTCATAAAAATAATTAAAAAAAAAAAAAGAAAGAAAGAAAGAAAGAAAAGAAAATTTTTCATTTCTGGCATTTTAAATTCAAATTATGTTTTTCGCAATCACGAGCGTGAGTGTGTATGTAGGTGTGTGTGTGTGTGTGTCTTTGTGTAGGTGCGTGTGTCTTTGTGTAGGCGTGTGTGCCTTTGTGTAGTGTGTGTGTCTTCGTGTAGGCGTGTGTGTCTTTGTGTAGTGTGTGTGTCTTTGTGTAGTGTGTGTGTCTTTGTGTAGAGTGTGTGTCTTTGTACAGTGTGTGTGTCTTTGTGTAGGCGTGTGTGTCTTTGTGTAGTGTGGGTGTGTATGTATGTACGTGCGCGTTTGTGTGTGTGTGTGTTTGTGTATGCGACAGTGTGTAGGCACTCATGTGTGTAGACATGCGTGTGTGTCGGATATGGACGCGACCTGGAGACGTTTTTCGCTAGAGGAGCAGCATCGGGAGGGGCCGGACGCCGGTGGTGCTGCAGACGGAGGCGGGGGGAATAAAATCATAGGA
Organism: Uloborus diversus; assembly: GCF_026930045.1. Lineage (NCBI taxonomy): Eukaryota > Metazoa > Arthropoda > Arachnida > Araneae > Uloboridae > Uloborus > Uloborus diversus. The sequence goes on along the minus strand of NC_072739.1, from coordinate 56,400,469 downwards.
ACGTCATTCAAAGGTCAAATGAAAACAATAAGCAATCCGTGACTGCTCAAAAAAAATCCTTTTCAATTTTTTACTAAGGTCAAAAGAGCGGGTGTCCCATCCTTTGCACGCGCCAAATAAACGTTTTTCCTCTCTCCTTTAAAATTACCATAAAGTGATTTACATCCGTCTGGCTTTGAGATACAGATTTAATTACGATATGCGCAATACTGTACTGCTTAATCAATAGTTCGTACTGATGCATAATTTTGTAGTATCGCTCTACCAAGGTTTCGCAATGTAGCACAACTTTGCAGATCACCCCTTCCATAATTCTTAATATTGAAAAAATGCGTCCATGAGTTACTGTATTTTTGATTTCAGTTCAGTTTGTTGATGAACAGTGTCTTTGAAGTGACACAATACGAAGAAACCACACTAATTATGGAATGATCTTGAGTACAGATTAGCTGTTTGTCGTACAGAAAAGGATCATCCATTGAATACTTTTAACTGAAAAAAAATGTAGGTAGTGAAGCCTCTCTAAAGCGAACACCTCTGGTTCCGTTAACGAAAAGCGGTCGTACAGGAAGATAGGTAATCGCTCGATGGAGGCTCTTTTAAATTATTGCTAAACCCGCGCGGAAAGTACATGCAAAATATCGGCTACAGTTCCGTCCTTATTATGGACTCATAAGTCTGGAAGAGTCAACAAGGCAGATGTCATCTGATTGAAGCCTAGAGTTCCACCAAACTGGTAGCTTAAACCAAATTTAGTGCACCAGAGAGAGTTCGTAGCAATGGTGCTGTTCAACTCGTCAACTAAAGGCAAAGTTTGCGTAGAAAGCAGTGAGTTAGAACCTCTTTAGAGGTCAGGCCGACCTATCCGACATTTTGTTGCCAAGACGGCCTCGTTTCAAGTATTTGGAAATAAATTATTGTACTCGCTGGTTGCAATGTCGTCAAATAATTAATGATAAGTTGAGTAAAAAGTTTCTTTAGGTAAATCTAGAAAGAACATTTTTCTCAAATTAAATAAGTTTATCATGAGATGTTTCGTGTGGTCTGTGGTGAACCCCATTTTTATACCTTACTTGGTTTTAAAAATGAATTAAGTACATCTTTCCCATTAAGACAATAAAATAATCAAAAAATTTGCAACCAACGCATCTATAGCTTAGCAACCAGTTTTCTGCAATGTAAGTGGTCAGTAAAGACAAAAGAAAATGCCTCTCTGTCGTCGTTAGATTCCAATTACGTGTCGCCAAGTCTCACTGACGCAAATGCAAAGGCCCACCCGGTTTGGGCCGATGGCAACCGAGTCTGAAACTGCAGGAAAACTGGGCTTTTTACGATTGAGCATTAGTTCACTGTTTGGGATAGCATTGCCTATCAAAACTGTTAGCTACGTTACCGTTCGAGTTGGTTCAATTTGACTAATTAGTTTAAATAGTTTCTCCACCCACTTTGCCCAGATCCCCTACCCACTTTGCGCCTACCCCACGGGCAAAGCAGATTTTCGAAGAGTTAAGTTTTTTGATCATTTTTATTTTAAAAACAGGTACTAGCCGGAATTTTTCTTTTTTTTAAATTATGATAACTGCAGAAAGTTATGAATGCCAAGAAAGTGCCCAATGTAAACAAAAAAAAAAAAAAACTATTAAAGTTAGAGTACCCACTTGGGCGTACTTCCCGTACTACTTAATACTTAAGCTTCGCCTTCAATTTACGAGGGAACCAAACTGCAAACTCTCACTAGTGAAATAAAATTACCTTATCTACCAATTTTTTGCAGTTCTCAGCTTCAGTGACTTGAAACCTCTAACTCCCCCTCTCTCCCCGCATTCGAGTTTCGGATTCTGCAAAAACAAGTCTTTTCTACCCCTTCTATTCTGCGTAGTAAGGAATTGCTGGGACTTCAAGGGACCGGTTCTCGCGCTGTGTCTACGCTTCAACCGACTGGATATGCTCAACCCAATGGGCGCTGCATCAGCGGATGATGATGCGGATACAGGACAAGGAGCTGGCACCGGTGAGAGTTTTCCTTGACTGGAGCTCTGAGCTCCCCCTCCAAAATCTTACGTTTGAACAAACTAGTAAAATATTTTTTTTTTGCTCACAATGAATGCTCATTTAACACGACTGAAGCCTTTGATCGGGACACGTCCGCCATCTTGGGGCTAAATGCCGCTTATTTCCTATGTCTGCTATAATGAAGTAGCGTGTTTCTCTTCTTGATTGTGGTGCATCTTAATCGTGAATTAACATGGAGTCAAAGTGTGGGGAGGGGGGGGGTGAGCACACTACTAAGGGACCCACGGCCTGAAAAACTTTTTAAAAAAATAAAAAAATCTATGCTCAGATTTTAAAATGTTTTCACATTTTAGCAAACATATGAAGAAAAAACGAAGCTCAACCCAACTTAGGAATGTCAGGGAATCTTAATAGAAGTAATTTATCAAGAGCCGCCAATCTGTGAGGTTCAAACAAATATTTTAAATAAAAAAAAAAAAAATATGAATAAAAAATGGGCGGATAGGGGCCCTGATAATTTTTTGCACGGGGACCCAAAAAGTCAAAAGAAGTATAGGGTTAGGATCGTGGCCCCTGAAGCTTTTTTTTTCTTTTTTGTAAAATCGGGCTACATTACTGATACTAAATATAACTGATTTAATAACTTCAAAAAATGTGGAATATGGCATCAAAAATCGGGACGGATGGCAACTGTAGACTTTCCACCTTCCATTTTGAAGTTCCATTCTTATGAAACAGGTTGAGAAAATTTCATTTATTTGGCAATTGTAGTTTTTAGTTTCGTGAAATAAATCAATCCACAATATAAATCATTTTTCAATCGATCATTAATCTTTAACTTTGAAAAGTGATAGGGCAAAGCCCCTATCCTTTTGAGGCAGCAGTTGCCCTCCTTCCCGCACGAGCCGCCTTTGTAAATATGTAAATACTAATGTGAGCCCTAAAAGACTCTTTTTTTTTTATTCCCTCTATTTTCACACCCCATCCCCCTTCCTGTCAGCCCGATCACTGATAACTCTCTCTTAAGCCCTGGTTTCCTAGAAGCGAAATCGTCACTCTTCGGCGTCGCTCCTCGCCGAGGGGAAAACTTGATTCTTCTGCGCATGCGCGCCCGAGCTAAATCGACGTCGTGAATGGCCACGCCGGGATCTCTTGACTTTGATTTGAGCGTCACGTCGAGGAGCGACGGCGAAGATCGGCGACTTCGATGCTAGGAAACCGGGGCTTTACCGCGCTAAAGAGTATTTGTTCTAACGTAAACTACTCTCTAGATCTGCCCCCAGCTCGGTTATTGACTTTTCCAGACTGATGAGACCGTAACAAGAACGAAACTTCAGTCTCTGGAGCCATAAACGGGCTGTCGGAATTTTACATATAGTTCTGCCTTAGCACTGGCTTGAGAGAGCCAATTTACAGCTTTTTACATGCTCTATGTAATAAGAGCAAATTCAGGGGTGCCCACCTAGAGGGGGGGGGGTCATGGTGCAGTCTGCGCCATTAAAAGTTTAGGAAGGTGTTTTGAAGGGTATTTTTCCCTTTTTTTTGGGGGGGGGGCTCTTGCTTTGGAGGGGTCTTCACGATATTTAGGGAGGTTAGCCCTAGCTCTTAGAGGGGTGAGCATCCCTGGCAAATTATTTAATATGTTTTAACAAAACTCTAATAATAACATTTTTTTTCTTGCAAAACAAATCACAGTTGGACATTTGCTTTGTATTTTCAGAATTTCTAAACTAATTCTCTTTTTACTTTCTTCCATATCTAATATATAGAAGAAAGTATTGGATTCGTGCAAATTTTCGAATTTCGAATTTTGACGGATTCGAACGTTTTGAGGTGTGCTGAGTCCATTTCGACTATTTTTGGAAAATGTCTGTCTGTCTGTATGTGTGTGTGTATGTGTGTCACGTCTGTGTGTGACCAGTTTTTTGTGGCCGCTCTACAGCAAAAACTACCGCATGAAATCGAACGAAACTTGGTACACATATGTGCCCCTATGTGAACTTGTGCTCATTGGTTTTTGGCGCGAATTCCTCCAAGGGGGGTGGAGCAATGGGACGTTTTTTGAGTTACGCGTGATTGCTATTCCTCAGGAAGTAACTGGCGGAATCAAACAAAATTTGGTCCATATGTTGCCATTAACAGGAACAGGTGCTGATTCAATTTTGGTGTCAATAACTCAAACGGGGGTTGAGCTATAGAACGTTTTTTGTCGTCAATTGTGACTGCTGTATCTCAAGAAATAATGAACGGAATGAAAGAAAAATTTATTGGCAAGTAGCCCTTAGTAGGTATAAGAGCTGATTTTGTTTTGGTGTCAACAGCTAAAAAGGGGGTAGCGCAAACGCCCGTTCTTTTTTTCCATTGTGAGTGCCCTATCTCAAGAAGTTATGCTACGTTCTGGTTGAAATTTGGAATATATGTGAATCCATATGTAAACAGGCTTTGGTTCAATTTTGGCGACAATCGCGCCAAGAGGTGCTGATTTATTTTTATTATCATTATTTTTTAGCGAATAAAAATAGTTTAATTAATGCAACAATAAGAAAGATAAATCGTAATAGATTGTCGTCTGCGTATTTCTCGTGATTTTAATTGTATGGAAATGATCGGAAATATTCATAGACTAATAATAAGAGTAGACCGAGCTATGGCAACCCTTTTGCTGCTCTTAAACCAAACCATGTGACTGGTGGATATCCTAGCAACAGCGGGCGTTGATCGTAGCAGACGATCAACGCCAACGCGAAATAAAATAAATAGAATTGATGGAACACGGAAGAATGATCTTTTATGGAGTCCGATTTGTAAATTTGTTATTCTAAGTTGTAAATATTTTGTTAATATAGTGAGTTTTTCGTTTAGATAGTATTGTGCATTTTCTTTAGTCAATTTCAATAACTTTCTAAGCAATGAAAGATGCAAGCGACCAAGAAGAATCAGCAAACGGTAAGATTTTTACCTACAGTTTCAATTTAAGATACCGATTACTACATTTTTGCGTTAACGCAAAACGTTTACGCCAACGCTGACAGCTCCAAATGAAATAAAAGTTACCGAAAACTGATCAAAAACTATTACTAATGTCAAAATAATGCATAACTAAAAGAAAAACAGTTCAATCTCTGCACCTGGAAGTTTTTTTTAATGAAAACACATTGTCTTAAAATACATGTCGAGTGCCAAACTATAGATAATGCTGCCATTTAGCAACCATGCTGCCAAAGTCTTCGCCAAGCCCTTCCACTAGTCACATGATACATCTATGAACCAATTTTCTTTATCAGTAAGAATGAGAAAGCTCGGTCTACTCTTATTATTAGTCTATGGAAATATTATCTCAATGATTTAAAATTTTTAACTGTTGCCATCTTATGTTTGTTAACAAATAAAATATTTGTAATTAATTAAAGCAAGGCTTTTAAAATAACTTTCAATTTTCGCTCTTTGCTTTGCTTTTGCAATAATTCAGACATTGGGATGGTGGTCAAGTTTTTGCATGTGTAATTTCGTTTTTGTTGGGAATATTGCTTCCCCGTCAAGCATGGGGAGGGATCAGAAAAGAAAAGAAAAATATAGAAGAAAGTTTCGTGATGGCCACAACATACTAGTTTTGAAATGAATATGAAATGGCTACTACATCGATCACGCTGTTGTTTGTTTATTTAAGAAGTACAGAAAAATGCTAAAACACCTTGATAAAGTTCGGAGAGAGAAAGAGGGTAATCAAATTTAGGATAATCGTTTTTTCAAAGCAAAACGTCACTTAGTCTGTCTCTTCAAGGGGGTGCGTGGGGCTAGCGAGCTTTGTGACTCCGACCTGAATTACGTGTTATAAATCTTCTTGAAGAATGTTTACGAAAAGTGACAAAAGAATATATAATTTCCGAGGGGAATAATCTAACGCAAACTAATAAAGCCATGCGCACTGTTTTTATTATTGTGTCCAGATACAATTGTAAAATCGCAAAAGTGACCCCCCCCCCTCCAGGTCTAGGACCTTAACCGATTTTCAAGAGCACGTTAAAATCACGACCATTTAAGATTCGCGGAATAATTTATTTATTTATTGTTCAAGCAAAATTCACGAAAGTCACGACATCACAAGTGATGAAGTGCCATTCACTGATGCAATTTGCGCAGAGTGCAATATTTAATTTGCTTCTTTATTCACATGTACTGGCAACGGTATGGTTGATAGCAAGCGTAGAGCGCAATATTTAATTCGCTTCTTAATTATCATATCGTGGAAACGGGGTAGACAGCAAGCGTAAGTATTAAGCGTGCCAAAGGACTAGCGCGCCAAGGTTCATCACTTGTGACGTCATAAAGACCACGTCTTATTTGAAAAATCGGACATTTAAAAAAAATTAATTAAAAATCAAGCGTTTTGAAAATAAAAGACTTTTTTCGCTTCATGTTATTATTATTTTATTTTTTTATTTATTTTTTGCTCATTCAATCAACTTCAGTGACTAAAAGTAGTACTTTTGACTGATGGAAACAACCCCATTAATGTATTTATTTATTAATTGTTCATGCAAAATTCACGAAAGATTCACTCGCGAAATCACTGATATCTTAATTTTCGCGAAAATCACAGATCGTGAAAATAAATGCTTTTTTGTAATTGATAGTGAAAATGAAGAAAAAAAAAATGGTGAATTCTTTCCAAACGACCAACTCAAGTTCAAGCGACCCCTGAGCGGTGGTGGATACTAACCGCTCCGGTTCCTCGTCCATGTCCCCCAGTATCGACTTAATTTATACCCGACCCTCTCGACTTTACACAATTATCTTCAGACATCCAGCACACAATATCTAACATCCAGCACACAATATCTAACATCCAGCACACAACATCCAACATCCAGCACACAACATCCAACAGACAACATCCAACAATCAGCCCTGGCATTCATTTGAAATTTGACACCTTGATTCAATTTATGTTCTTCGCAATTATGATTGCGATAGGAGCCATTTATAGAAACATGAAATCTAACGAGTAGGGCCCACTCACAATTCGTAATTGCGAAAAACATAACTTCATTTTAAGATGTCAAAATTCAACTGAATGCCAAGAGCTGGATACTCTGTTGTGCGATGGTTGTTTTTAAATTTTTCTTTACTTATGGGTCATTCCATACAGATTCAACGGATGAGTTCGCTTAACCATTTTTAATTTTTTTGAAATTCATATCCCAAAAAGATGCATATGAATGATGTTTAAAACCACTTTTATTTTTTCTCTAACCTTAACCCTTGATTTTTTAGGGGTCATCAAAAGTGATTTTTGCAGTCAAAAACGGGACTTTTAGACCTTTGCATTTTGGCCAAAATCTATTTAAATTACATTTATGGCAGTTAATTTTACGCTTTGATGTTCAAGTGCAGAAGATGATAGTCTCACATACTGAATTACGTGGGTGTAACTTAATAATTAAAATAATGGCAACAGGTTAAAGTTCAAAGTCAAATGTAAAATTTTTGCTCATTTCAAAGGGTCATAACTCGCTTAGGGGACGGAAACGCAAAATGAAATATGGCAAAAACTAATCACTGGAGTCACACTAATGAGAAAATATAGCTGTAATTGTGTGTTTGTTTACCCTTTACAAATTACAGCACCTCAAATATCAGAAAATTGAGAAAAATGACATTTTTAGACCCCTGTAAACCAAAAGGGGATGGAATTAAAAATGAAATTTCTTGGCCAATTGAATATTCCCTTCAAGTACTATAAATTTTATATATATTGTTTTGTGTATTTAGTTTGTAAAAAAGATACAGGTCTTTGAAATTGAGCAATTTTGCTAGTTAATTTACGCACTAAAACAGAAATAAAAAGTGTGTGAAAACTTCATTGCACTTTCTTAAATGGCCTATATAATATATTATACTGAAAAAAACATATTTTAAGTATTAAAAAAAAAACTATTTTAATTTGATAACTTAGAAATATTTGGACATAAATGAGTAGTTCATACATGATTGACAGCTTAAGTAGTTAATTTATAGACTATCTACACACACAAATTTTCAATACATACAAACATACGCTCTGTACATTAACTTATGTAACTTGCCTAAACACGTGCAAAAGCATTATCTATATAGTTGAAGGGAAAAAAAAGGTGAGTTTTTCATTTCTTGCTTCAGTGTAGTTTTAAGAAAATGAACTCACACAGTAGTACTATAGTTCTGGTGGTGACACAGCATGTGGCGTACTGAAATATTTTACTCAAATACACAACAAAAATAGAAATAACTTTCTTAATTTATGTAATCACGAAACGGATGTCAACTTGAGAGCTGAATGGCATTTCTATGCAATATCACACGGTAGTGGACATTGTAACAGAATCAGAAGAACCGTAAAAAGAATTGATACTACTAAGACTAGCTTGCAAAGAACTACTAGAAGTCACATTTTAATTCCTACAGAAATGTAGGTACACCTTCTGCATTTTTGCTACTAACCACTGCATATATCCTTGTGAGCATTCAGTATATTAAACTAGCTGAAAAAATGCTGCAAGAAAGGTTTGACTCTGCAAATAAAATTCTCAATACAACATTTAATCACTGCTTTATGCCACCGTATTTAAATATTATCACTGTAAAATTATTGTCCTCTAGCAATAGGTATGAAGAATAGTGTGTTACTAAAAAGACTATCAAAGGAAAATGCACATTATTGTCAAAAAAGTTATTACATAGCTTGTGTTGATCACTAAATTTAGAACCCCTGTCATTGTCTTGCTTCTAGTACATTTTCGAAGTATCAAATTATGAATGTGCCTTGGTAAAGCATTTTAAAACGCCATATACTTGAGTCACCATTACAACTATAGGACTACTAAGTGAGTTCATTTTTTCAAAACTACACTCAAACAAGTTTGCATATGTTTAAGGCAATTTAGATATGTTAATGTACAGAGCATATAATTGTGTGTATTGAAAATTTGTGTGTGTAGATAGTCTATAAATTAACTACTTACACTGTCAATCAAGTATGAACTATACTCATTCATGTCCAAATATTTCTAAGTTATCAAATTAAAATAGTTTTTTTATACTTAAAATATGTTTCTTCAGTATAATATATTATATAGGCCATTTAAGAAAGTGCAATGAAGTTTTCACACTTTTTATTTCTGTGTTAGTGCGTAAATTAACTATCGAAATTACTCAATTTCAAAGACCTGTATCTTTTTTACAAACCAAATACACAAAACAATATATATAAAATGTATAGTACTTGAATGGAATATTCAATTGGCAAAGAAATTTCATTTTTAATTCCATCCCCTTTTGGTTTACAGGGGTCTAAAAATGTCATTTTTCTCAATTTTCTGATCTTTGAGGGGCTGTAATTTGTAAAAGGTAAACAAACACACAATTACAGCTATATTTTCTCATTAGTGTGACTCCAGTGATTAGTTTTTGCCATATTTCATTTTGTGTTTTCGTCCCCTAAGCGAGTTATGACCCTTTGAAATGAGCAAAAATTTTACATTTGACTTTGAACTTTAACCTGTTGCCATTATTTTAATTATTAAGTTACACCCACGTAACTCAACATGTGAGACTATCATCTTATGCACTTTAACATCAAAGCGTAAAATTAACTGCCATAAATGTAATTCAAATAGATTTTGGCCAAAATGCAAAGGTCTAAAAGTCCCGTTTTTGACTGCAAAAATCACCTTTGATGACCCCTAAAAAATCAAGGGTTAAGGTTAGAGAAAAAATAAAAGTGGTTTTAAACATCATTCATATGCATCTTTTTGGGATATGAGTTTCAAAAAAATTAAAAATGGTCGAGCGAACTCATCCGTAGAATCTGTATGGAATGACCCTTCTTTCTTTTTTTTTTTGGGAGGGGGAGGGGTTAGAAAATGTTGTCATTTCAAGGGGGGGGGGGATCAGGAGTGGTTGCTTAATGGAGGGCAAGTTAGCATTACGGGAAAATATAACCTAGAAAATTTCGGATGCTTGAAGAGGTGGTCGTTTAATAGAAGCTGTCGGTTGGAGAAGAGTTCTCCCCCCCCCCCCCCCCCATTTTTGTGCATCAATTACTTAAAAGCTCTTGTTTTCAATGATTTTCGCGAAATTAAAGATATCGGTGATTTTGCGAGCTGAAGCTTTTGCAAAACATACATGAACAAAATAATAAATAATGATTAAAAAATATTTATCAAATCTTGAATGTTTGCGATTTTAACGGGCTCACAAAAATGGTGAAAATAAATGCTTTTACAGTAATTTAATATGTGTAATGTTAATACGCCTTTCTGCTTGAAAAGTAAAATAAGAAATAACGACGTATATTAGCACAAATTTCAGATACGTGTTTCGGGGTTGCAACGAACCACTTATTTTTTAATCCAAAATAAGTGGGCGAGCGGATGACAAGACATTCGACACAAGCACTAATGTGTTTTCATCCATAAGCTCACTTATTTTACATTGAGAAAGGAATTCCTCTTAACGCCGAAACGCACGTGTGCAGTAATCTGCAATTTGTGCTCTTATACGTTGTTATTTCTTATTTTATGTGTAATGTTATTTAAAAAATGTAAATTTTTAAGTATATGGTCGAATTACTATTCTTTATTTTACTTTTGTTTATGTATTTTATTTTATTTCACTTTTTTGTTTAATTTATTTCATTTTACTTATTATTTTATTTATTTTACTTATTATTTTATTTTACTTAATTTTACTTATTATTTTATTTTACTTATTTATTTATTGAGCAATCACGATTGCTTATTGTTCTCATTTGACTGTTTTTGATGTTCCGTGCCTTTTTCAGCTTGGACCAGAAGCCTCTGCAGCACCACCGCCCACCGTCCTCTGCAGGCGGCGCGGCGCAGCTGCTCCGGTCCTGAGCTATCCGCTTCTCCTGGTCGGAGGCGTCCATGTCCTACACACACGCACGCTCACCACACTCACACACACACACGCCTACGTGCATACACACAGGTCTACGCGCACACACAAGCTTACACAATTACACACACAACTATGCACACGTAACCGCCCAGGAGGAGAGGCAGGCTTGGGGGGGGGGGACAGGAGCTGTTTCTAGACACAATAACTCCAATGAGTAGGGTCCTGTCTCAGTTCGTGATTGCGAAAAACATAATTTGAATTCAAAATTTCAGAATTCAAATTAATTTTTTATTCCATTTTATTTTAAGGATTATTTATTTATTTATTTATTGTGTGTGTTAACCTTGTGTGTACCTTGCGTGAATAAAAATATATCGATGCGCTGCTTACTTCACAAAACAGTAATTTTATTATCAGGTTTTCTTTTTTTTCCTGTATGGAATCACCATGAAGTCATCACAAATCCGTTTTCGCACCAAAACTTCCAAATAGTTTTTTTTCTTCCACTACTATGACATTGCTTTCGGGTTGCAAAAGACTTAGCTGTGTGCACATCGATAAGTCCCCTTCTTAGAAAGAAACTCTGATTACGCAGTGGCGATCGCTACAGGATCCTCCCGCCCCAGCCCCCTCTTAATGGTCGAACGATACCCATTCAATGTCCGGCTTGGAGGAGATCGCCTGCCCCGCGTGCAAAAATTCCCACGCTCCGGTGTCTTTCCCTTTGGCTTTGTTTTATTTTATTTCACTTCACTTTGAGAGTTCTATATAAGAAGGATCATGGTGTACATTGGCCGGACAGATGAAACCCGGACGAACCGGACCGGAGAAGTAGGAAAATTTCACTCCCTACCCAATGACGCCGAGAGGTGAGGTCCTTTCACATCCAATTTCAGAAAATCTCTTTGAACTCGTTTTTATTTTCAACGGGCAAAAATATACAGTGGTTTTCAAACTTTTCAACTAGGACTTCAGAGTCGTAGAAAAAATCACACTCTCCGACTCCAGGAATTATAGTCCTCCGCCGCAGACTCCTTTACCCCAAAATCAGCCTGAGTCCAAATGCATTGGCAGAGTTGCGGACTTTCGTAGGAAGTTTTAGAATTTCACAAGTTTTCACCAATTTCCCGTGAAAATTAAATATTTTTGTGAAAACGTTTCCTGAATTGCTTGCAAGTAGCACGAACTGATAGGAAAAAATATTTAACTACCAGTTTTAAAGATGAATTGAGCGTATTTATTAAGTGTATCCGCTTCCGTTGCTCCGTAGCTCTGTAGCTCCCAATGAGGGCGATTAAGTTTCTCGACTCCGCAGCTGTGCAATAGTAGCTGGCAAGCAGGGTTGCCAGACGTCCCGGATTTCAAGGGACAGTCCTGTATTTTGAAAAAGTGTCCCGCGTCCCGGAGAACTTCCATACGGGACGGTTAAAGTCCCGTTTCCTCGCTAATAACAATATTTTACAGAACGAGACATCACCTTAAAGGAAAAAAAACAAAGTACAAGAAAAAAATGAAATCATGAGCAATAAGAAAATTATGTGGCAGCAAATGCCAAAATTGTTTTCATTTTGATTTGGTTTGCATGTTTTTTGTTTTGGCGGCAGACCATGAGAAGTCAAATAGTTGCTTCTTCTTTGCTCATTGACTATTGTTGGAAAAATATCTAGGGCCTCCGCGGCTCTGTGGCAGAAGCTTCGTCTTCTAAATCAGAGGTATGGGGTTCGAATCCCGCCGGTGCCCTGGGTGTTATTTCCTTCTCTTGTGTTGTAAATCTTTCGTGTGTGTCCCAAGGCAAGGCGCTTGGCACGCATACCTCTATGTATGTGAAGCTGTTTAGCTTCTAAATAAATAAATAATTTAAAAAAATAAACCTATATCTGTGCATGCGTTATCAATCACAATGAAAACGATTTTTATAAATAGATAGGCGACATTTTGTGACGTTCAATGCTTTGTCGCGATCAGGGTTCGCTGATACGTATCATGATATGTAGGACTCGACCGATGCATCGGCCTGGCCGATGCATCGGCGCCGATGGTTCAACAATTTAGCCATCGGCATCGGCATCGGCGGCCGATGCTAACTTGCAGGAAACATCGGCCCATCGGCCTTAAAAAACATCGAAAAGCCGATGGAATTGGCCGATGTTTTTGAAAAAGAAAGGACCTTTGCTGTTTTATTTTTTAGTACAAAGTAAAGGGAGTTATTGTTATTATATAAAATTTTTTACTTAAATTTCAGTATGAATTTCTATTTTAGTCACCCCTAAAAGAGTTTTTAATACTGCATTCAGGTACCAAACAAGTTAATTATTGCGTTGTTTCTTGCAGCTGGATGTACGTATGCATCTCTCCTAATTCATAACTCAAAAATGGTAAGCTGTAGAAGGATAAATTTTCGCATGTGGGGTGTGCGTACGTTCCAGTTGTGCACTTCCCTTTTTGTTTTCGCTCGGGTGTTCTGAAAAGCCTGTTTACTCATTTTTTGTGGCTATTTATTACTTATTTCTATGCAAACTAATATAGCATCTCAGACCATGGAAACAAATATGAGATGGCAAAACCGGTTTTTGTGTCATTTTATTAGAGTCCCTTTGAACCGACGGCAATTTAATTTTTCGGTATTTGTTATATGAATCACAGTTATGCAGTCTTTTCTGTATCGCTTCGGCGGAGTTACAAGTTTGGGGCCCGTCGAAATACATTTTGGGGCCCTATTTCTCTATCACAGAAGTTGTAAAACATTTATCATAAGCATTTTTGTAACTCCTACGGTGCCCCTATGGTTATGGGGCCTCTCGCGCAATTGCAACATTTGCTATATTTTAATTCCGCCACTGCACGTCAAAACAAACTCGGGTGCAAGTTTTGAAAGGGTTTTAATGCTGAATGTTTATGATTATTATGAACTCTATTTTTTACGACTATTTTTTGAATTTACGAGAACATTTGCGTGCCCCTCCTTCCACTTCCTATATTTCTGAAATTAAACTGTAGTTGTACTTCTGAGTTGTTTAAAACTAACACCGTTCATAAAATTTAAGATTTTTTTTTTCAAACTTTATCTTTTGTTTAGAAAGAATTTAAAGCATTAATGTAAGAAATTGATTAAAGACGTTTTCAATGGTGACATAATTCGGAAATCAAAGGGACTTCTGAATTTTTTCTTCAGAAGTGCTGAAGTAGATTCAGAAACTCTTCCGAGGCGTTGGGGGTAGCGGTTCTGTACTAAAAAAATGAGGCCGAGGTTGGGGCCGAAGTGTGAGTTACTCCAAATACAGGGGGTGATCCCCTAACCCTACCTCGTCGTTTCAAGCATTTTTTAAATATTTAGCGATTATTTATTTTGGTCAAGAAGTGTCATTTTGCGTATTTCTCATACTTGTTTCACTTATATTTCGTAATGCGCCGTCTTTTTTGCATCATTAATAGCAATTGATTTTTTTCTGTTGTAACTATTTTTATGTATTTATATAACATCAATTCATAAATTTTAAATGAGTATAAAATTATTCCTGTTTCATAGTTTTATTCTTAATTTTTTTTGAATGATTAAGCAACATAATTTAATGTTTTTTAATTATGTTTAATGTACCTAAATCCATACATTATTACAATATTACTGAAATCTTAGCTATATGTTCAATTTAAAAAAAAGACAAATCAATTGGTTATTAAACAGTCTCTTTTTTTTTTGCTGTTGTTCTTTCTTTTTAATCACAGCAGTCAAAAAAGGAGAAGCACAACTACACCCTATACAGATTGTACGTTGTACGATCCAAAAGTTCGAGGACCAGCTGTATAAAACCTTACCCAGAATAGTTCACATTACCGAAGCACATCCACCTTCAAAAGGTCGTCTTGTGACTGTGTACTTCTGCCAGTGTTCATACGAGGTAGGGTCAAAAAGTTCCCGGAATTGGTTAATACAATTTAATTGAAAATATATATTACATTCTTACATTATTTTCCTTCAAAATACTCTCCTCCTGCATCCACACACTTATTCCAGCGTTCGTACAATTGTTGGAAACAGTCCTGAAAGCCGGTTTTTGAAAGTTCTTTCAGCTGCTTCGTCGCATTTTCAATCACCTCCGATGAATTAGCAAAACGACGTCCCTTCAATGCTAATTTCAGCCGTGGAAACAGGTAAAAATCTGGTGGTGCAAGATCGGGAGAATATGGTGGGTGTTCCAGAGTGGTAACATTGCTCTTAGCTAAGTACTGTTTCACCAATAGAGAGCGATGTGAAGGGGCATTGTCATGCAACAAAAACCAATCATTTTCTGCCCATTTTTCAGGTCTTTTTCGTCGATTTGAATCTCGTAACCGTTTTAAGATCTCTCTGTACATTTCTTTATTTACTGTTCTCACTTCAGGAATAAATTCATAATGAATCAAGCCACGGTAATCAAAAAATACCTCCAACATTACTTTACCCCGGCTTCTGTCCAAGCGAAATTTTTGTTTTCTGGGTAAACTTTTTGACTTCCATTCAGCAGACTGCCATTTCGTCTGAGGGTCGTAAAGAAAGCATAAAGTCTCATCACCTGTTATAATTTTGCGCAGAAAGCTGTCGTCTGCATCAGCCATTTCAATCAAGTCCCTGGACATGGTCACTCTCATTTCCTTTTGCTCAGGGGATAACATTTTCGGAACCATGTGTAAGCAAACACGATGCATGTTCAAGTCATTATGAAGAATGCTGTGAACACTCCCATGTGAAATACCAAGTTCGGAGGCATTAGTATCGATGTTTGTTCGCCTGTCCGCACGCACAAGTTTTCGAACGCGCTCAACATTGTCATCTGTAGTGGAAGTGGAAGGCCGCCCAGTCCGAACATTATCTTCAATTGTTGTGCGACCGCCAAGGAAACGCTTGTGCCACTCGTAAACTGCCGATTTCTTCATCGCAGAGTTTCCGTATGCTTTTCTCAGCATCTCAAGAGTCTCTGAGGGTGATTTCTCCAGCAACACACAGAATTTAATATTGCCACGTTGCTCTAATGACGACATTACACAATTCGACGAAAGAGAAATCAGAGATTACAATATTAATACACCGCACGCACGAGACTAACAACATCTGCCTGTTGAACCTCATATGACCTTCACTAGCAGTGATGCCAACCTCCCAAACACAAATTTCCCTTCCAGCGAACAAATATTTGACTGTAAGCGACTATTCCGGGAACTTTTTGACCCTACTACGTATAACTTTTGGAAACACTCCTGGAAACATTTTTCGCTACCTTCTATGATGCATCTTTATCTTCTCCTCACGGAAGAAAGCGGCGCGCATTTTTTTTTTTTTGCTGGGAACAGGTAAAAATCACACGGAACTAAGTCCGACGAAACGTTATGTTATTTGTTTGTCATATCAGAGTATTGACCAATCGAAACGTGCATCCTCAACATGAAAGTCGCCTTCTTCCCCACGATGAAGTTAAAAGCAGCAGCGCAAGAGGCCTTATAGGAGGTTACGAAAAATGTCTTCCAGGAGTGCTTTTAAAAGCTATACGAACGTTGGCAGAAGTGCATAGTCGTTCAAGGTGACTATTTTGTAGATAGATGTGCTTCAGCAATGTGAACTATTCTGGGAAAGGTTTTATAGAATTTGTCCTCGAACTTTTAGATCATACTACCTACATACGTATGAGTTTTCAACTTACTATTTCATAACGTTTTTGAGGGACGCAAGTTTACGCGCATGAAGACATCACAAGAGTATATGTATAAATATGGTGATCGTAAAATAGAAATTTAAGTCGAAATCTATTTTTTTTGTGTTTACAATTCCTTATTCGTAAAAAGGAAGTAAAGTGAAATGAATCAATGATACTTTAAATCCCTGACAATCTCATCAATTTATTTCTGTTTTATTTTTTTTCTTTCTTTTTTTTTTTTTTTTGCCATCGGCCATCGGCCATTTGGAGGAAAACAATCGGCCATCGGCCATCAGCCATCTTTGAACAATCGGCCAACAATCGGCATCGGCCCATCGGCCAAAAAATGCCATCGGTCGAGCCCTAATGATATGTATCCGATATTTATTTTGAAAATATCATGATATTTTGATATTTTCGATATTTATTTTTTCGAACTACGACATTTGCAATATAAATATTAAATGTATAAACAGGATTAATATTATTGTTTTATTGTTAAAAATAATCAAAAGCATCTAATGCTTAAATAATTCTATTAAAATTAAGAAATGTATCAGTTATGCTATATTTTATTTCCAATAGATTAAATTATCAAATTTTACAAATGATTGAAAAATATCATTTTTACTTAAATGTCATTCAAAGTACGTAAATTTGTTTTAAAAAAATGTGTATATATGAATGTAAATAATGAAAGAAACATTAATTTTAGAAATGATGCATTATTATAACAATAGCATAAGAAAAGAAACAGTGATTTGAGGAAGCAGTTACTATTTAATGACTTAAGTTTGCACTGATTGGAAATATCGGATATATATCAAAATATCGGATATTTTCGAAGCCTGGTTGTGATTGAATTTTTCAGATTTATCATAAACAGACGTTTCAAAAATATCCTCCCTCCCCTTTTTCACTCCTGGAAGCGTGTCTCGTATTTACAGATCTTAAATCTGGCAACCCTGCTGGCAAGTGAGATGCTTGGTACTTCCTTGCATCTCTGTCTTAGCTTTGGCCATGTTTCTAATAATGCTTTTGATGCTTCCTTTGTAAATCAGGAATAAGCCAAGCTATTATTTAAAAAATTTGAGGGTGCAATATATTCTTTTAATTACACTCACGTATATTCTTTCAATTAAACTTTTTTAGTTACGGTAAATTTTTTTTTAATAATGTGAATTTTAGTAACGAAAATTCAAATAATAATTGAAAATGTGAAAAAAACTTAACAAACTAAAGTTGACGTGTTTCAGGATTTTTCTGAAAATATTTTTAATAGAGGTAAACCAACCTTCGCAATATTACCCTGTCACGGTG
The DNA here is from genome assembly GCF_026930045.1 of Uloborus diversus. Taxonomy (NCBI): domain Eukaryota; kingdom Metazoa; phylum Arthropoda; class Arachnida; order Araneae; family Uloboridae; genus Uloborus; species Uloborus diversus. The sequence goes on along the minus strand of NC_072739.1, from coordinate 56,382,569 downwards.
AATGACCGTAAAACTTAAATCCATCTCGGAAGAAGGTCCTGTTATATATCAATAGAAAGCTTTATTTTTTAGCTTTACAATATTTTTTTACATTTATTTCTGCTATAATTAGGAGTGAAATTAGTCTTTCGTAAGAACACACTTTTCATTTTTTTTCGGACATTTTGAGTTTTTTTTACTGGCTTATACTTCGAACAATTTTCAAAGTACAAATCTAAGAATTGGTAGGATTGCTTATTTTGTCATATGAGTCCTTCATACCAGATTTTATTGAAATTGGAAATGGTGAGGTCAAGAAGGGTATTTTTCTGACACGGAAATTGCTCATTGGCAACTAGCAGCGCGACGCGACGGGGTAAAATTTCGAGGAATGGTTTATCCCTATAAATTGTATTTTCAGAAAAATCCTGGAACACGTCAACTTAAGTTTGTTTAGTTTTTTCAAACTGTCAATCATCAGTTGAATTTTTGTAATTAAAATTTTAAATAAAAGACTATAGTGTACCCTCTAATTTCCAATTATCCAATATTTAGGTGTAAATTTCACCCCGTTAAAGGTGTTTGTTGCCGATAAAAAAAAAACACGGGTTCAATATTTTTAAGTGTTCTGCTGGTACGTAGATCCGGGCCTGGTTAATCCCTAGGAACAATTCCTTTAGCAGTCCGAAGTCAACTGAAGCGCAATGGCTTTTCAAAGTCTTACCAGAGGTGCAATTGACGTTGCTTTTTGAGCCACCAGTAGTCAACAAAGAGTAAGTGCATATCTACCAACTCCACTGTTTGTTTTCTTTCCTCTATAGTTTCCTGATTTTCGACCATTTCTCCCGGTCTTCTGATTTTTATCAAAAAACTAATGGATTTTATTAATCTTTGTGAGAATCCCTTTATTTCGGGAATTTTGTGACAAAAAAAAAAAAAAAAAAAACTGTTTAAGTTATTTAAAGATTTTCGAAACGTATGTACTCCTTGATTTGAAAGATAGGTGCTAAAATGCAAACTTTAGTAGGAGAATGTGGGGCAAAGTGAAATAGCGGCGCAAAGTGAAATTGTGAAATATGTACTCCGCTTTTAGCGCCACTTTTCTAGTAATATATTAACTTTGTAAACATATGTAGTCTATTCCAGCCAGGAAAAAATTAGCTCTGAAAATCAAGGCATATGATAATATAAGCAATTTTCAAAAATTGATACTCAAATTATAACATTTTGTTGTAAGTCGAAAATTACTTAAATATTATCACAAATGATAAAGTCCTTGCTATATTAAAATTTTCAATATTAATTGCACCTTCTAATATTTGGTAAAGTATTTATTTAGTTTAAATTTAACTTATTTGTATTTTTAATATTTTTCACAATTAGTCAAGTGCATGTAGAGCAATGTGAAATAGTAGTTCATTTTGTTTACTCATTCAATCATTTACTAAACCACTTACGTATTCATTTATTAACTAAATTAAAAAAATTACTTACTTTAATAATTCACATATTAGTCCATTCATTCCCTTATTTTCTTATTCATTCACTCTTTTCTTCACTCATTTACTTTTCCTCCTGTAATTATTGATTAATTTGTTTATTTATTAGTTTATTGTTTCATTATCTTTTCATTTATTTTTTATTGTCCTTTTATTTGCTCATTAATCTGTTCAAAAATATTTTTCACAATCGAATTGAAGGTATTTCAGTCGAAAAATATTACATTTTTCACTTCACACCATGGAAAAAATAGTGAAAAATTTCCACTCTGTTTTCAACGCACAATTTTACTGTAAAATAATAATAATAATAATGTTGTTTCAAGTGCCAGTTTTATTTTCAAATACAATATTCCTTCTTTATGTACTGTAATTTTCGAAACAAATTTCCAGTTTGTTCATTTCTATAAAGCTCAGTCATCTTAATTATTTAATTTGTCCCCACACACACACATTCCCCTACATCGAAATCTAGCTACATTATCAATGCTTATTAAGTTTGATCAAAAACAAGTTTCAACTGTTTATTAAGCATTAATTTAACTTTTACTCATCCGTACTACTATGTTTCATTTAATTATTTTACGCCTACATGAATTGAAGAACTTTCATATCATTGTATTTTAAGTGATAGTAAAAACGTTACCGGATTTTTTCTTGGAAAGTTTGTAGGTATGGAGTAGCACAAGAGAGACAACACGACAGTTCAAATCAAATTAAGCAAGTTCTGACCTATATGGGAATACAAATAAAGTCATTACAATGGACTCTCTCTATTTGCAGGCCTGACGAGAGGCCTAGTCGGAAACTAGGGGCTTGGGGCTGGAGGGGGGGGGGCTCTTTGACACTCATTCAAAAAAGAAGGAAAGAAAAAAAAGAAAGAAAGGAAAAAAACGGGGGAGACTGAATAAGAGAAAACGTAACGATTCATTAAAATTTACTCTTTTGATATTTACTGTTGTGGCACTTACAATAGAGTTAATTGTTTCCTAGTAAGCTTTTTTTATTATTTACCCCTCCTTTTTTTCTTCTTTCCCTCATTTTCTTTTTTTTCTCATTCCCCCCCCCCCCCCCTTTTTTTCTTTTTTAGGGGAGGGGGCGTGAGGGGCCCGGCGACATAACTGACAAGGGGTCCGCCTTTGTTCTCTGCGGCCCTGTCTATTTGAGCACTCCCTAATGTGAACACCCCGATATTCCGAATACAAATTTAATGATCCTGGCGTTATACATTTTAATGGTCCTGGAATACGAGTAACCCAGTGACATGCGGTCCGCCCAAGCAAACAAAGCAGTGCTTGTTCACTCCTAAAGGGAAATTAAAAAAATAATAATTTGATAATTTTATGCTCATTAAGGCACGAAATATAAATATGGTATATATTTTCTGTTCCTCTTAAATGAGTAAAACTTGCGAGTAGTTTGATCAATATCCCCAGTGCACATTTCTCCCATCTGGCCAACAGCAAACCACGTGAGTTCAGTAAACCCAGGGGCACGACAGCTCATGGGGGCCAAGGCCTACTGTGCCCATCTCAATCTTCCTGGCCAAGGGCCCTGGGGTGATAGGCAGATGTTCCGGTCAGGTGGTCAGTCTAACGCGGAACCCCCAGGGATTTAGTTTCCAAGCGCGCTTGGTACTCATTTTATCGACCCGCTGTAGGGACGGACGGCTGAATCGACCATGCCTGACCCGGGGATAGAGCACGGGCCGGCAGCGTGTAAGTGCAAAGCGCCACCACTGAGCCAATGGGCTTCGCCACGAGAATTCAACAAGCTTAAATCCAAGCATAAACATGAATGCAGGTTTGTTGCCATGACAACTAACGTCCCCTTAAATTCCATCGTTTTACGGAGTCAACCGCGCCAATTCAAGCAGGCTTGGTTTGATTGGACAGACCACACGTCACTGGAATTATTCTCTCTATATATAATAAACACCCCCCATAGTCTGAACACTTTTGTTCGGTCCCATGAGTGTTCAGAAAGAGTACTGCATATGTGTGAATTTTTATGATTTTACCACGAATTCGTTTGTTACGAGCACTCGGATGTAACGAGCAAATATCGTTGACATTTCTTGCTCGTTATAAAGCGAGTTCGACTGTAATTTTATTGCAACAATTTCACACAGTTTGAAAAATTATATGTAATTCGAAACGTTTCTTTTGCTCGCAGGACAAGGTGGTATAAATCAATTGGGCGGAGCTTTTGCCAATGGGAAGCCTCTCCCCTTCCATGTTCGACTCAGAATTCTTGAGCTAGCACTATATGGCTATAGACCGTGTGACATATCTCGCCATCTACTGGTCAGCCACGGCTGTGTATCGAAGATCCTAACAAGATTTGCAGAAACTGGTTCCATACTTCCCGGTGCAATTGGTGAGTTTTCGACGTGCAGCAGAACGTCAAAAATCCGGAGTAATTGGAATCATACGGAGTTCGGATTTTCGAATTGTTCGGTTTTTCGAAAGAAACCAAAAAATACCTTTTTGGAAAATAGTATGCCAATTAATCACATAAGGAGGTTATGCAATATCATATACCTATCATGCACTACAATTTATAACGCTACAATACGTAACTACAATTTTAAATAAAATTTTACAAAAATTAACCCTAATCGTTGTGTTGAACAAAAAAGGAAATTTATTAAAATGTCATGGGACTGTTTTCGGATTTTCGACTTTTCGGATTTCTGATATTTGGAGTTTTGACGTTTTACTGTATCTTAAATTTAGATTCAACAAATGAAAGCAACATTTTAGTACTTTAAAATTTTAACTAAACTCTATATTTGGCTCCACCTTGATAGCATCTATATTATAAATATTTTTACTTTTCAATACAATATTTGATTTACTTTTTTTTTTTTTTTTTGTACAATTAGACTATGTAAAAAAAATTGTGCGGTTAACTGCATATTTTTATAAATTACTTTTAAATAAAAAAAAACCGCCTTTCAAAAACACCTGGGAACTAAAAAGCAAAAAATAACTGATTACACTTACATACTATTTCCTACCCAAACCTAGAAATGAAATTTATTTTATAATTCCAGTACAAAAATCAACTAAACACCGAATTATAAAATAAACACTGATTTTAATTACTATACCATGAATTATTTTAAATACCTAACTAATTACATACGATCTCTTAATTTTTAATAACCTTTTGAAGTCAGGGCCTCCTATAAACTACTACCTAACGTAACTGACAACCCACCGAATCCTGAATTAAACTATGAAACACTAATTTAACTAAAAGCGAAATTAGTCTTTAAAACTAAACCTACTCAGTTACGTTAGGCAGTAGTTTATAGGAGGCCCTGACTTTCGTGTATAATTATTTAGGTATTTAAAATAATTCATGGTATGATGATTAAAATCAGTGTTTATTTTATAGTTCGGTGTTTAGTTTAGTTGATTTTTGTACTGGAATTATAAAATAAATTTCATTTCTAGGTTTGGGTAGGAAATAGTATGTAAGTGTAGTCAGTTATTTTTGGACTTATATGATATGGACTTATATGAAAAACGCTTTACTTGCAATCATCAATGCTAAATCTGAGTTTTAAGTCCAACTTCAAACCTGTATTCAAAATTAGAAACGTGTTTAAAGTCACATAGTCATTGTGAGTACGTAAAAAACGAGGATGGGTGGGCAAGATGGAACACGAAATGCAACCACCTCCTTGTGGTGAATTCTGATTTGTTACTGTAATAAAATAAAATTGCATCTGCAACTAAAAAATGCATAGTGGACATTTATTGAAAAAAAAAATTGTAACTGGACTAGAAAATAAACAAGAATTATTATGTGCAAAAAAGGCGTAAAAGAAAAAAAAAGGTAATTTTTTTCTAAGTTCATGAAGCTTTACGACTAATGCACATGTTGAAAATAAAGGAATGTGATTAATCATAAATACATGTGAAAAGAGTGTAATTATGAAGCATTTGAATCATTGGGAATGGATAAAATGGAGGGGGTGAAGACTTTCTTATGGGAACCAAAGACCCCAAGTCATGTGAGATTTTAAAGCAAAGCATTGGAAGAAATCAAGTTTCTTTCGCTAGTTTCACGCAAAACGTGTCAATGTCAACCATTCGTCGTTGAGTCACGTGACTTGGATTCGTAGCCTCAGCTTTTGCTAAGCCAATGATTAGACTAGCTCCCTCCATTTATATTCCTGCTCTACGATTTGAATGGTATTTGGAAAAAAATTCAATGATTTGTATTTTAAGCATTTATTGGACTCTTTGGAGGAAAACCTGGAACGATATGCAAATTTTGTTTTCCTGGTAGCAAAAATTGCGTTCCCAAAACATTTTTTCGTATCTATTAACTCAAAATTGGTAAATACATGAGAAAATGGATGTTCCGAATCGAAAATAAAACATGTATTTTTATGATATACTCTACTAAATGCAAATTTATTGCGAAAACTGAATCAAATGTTCGTTCATTTCACAAAACTTTACTGCTTCTGCGCGATCTAATAAAAATTACAAAGAGTGCAAACACTTTTAGAGATATACGAAAAGAGTTTAATATTAAAAAAATAACAATAATAATTAAAGCCAATTTCTACTCACACCAAATATAATATAAATACTGTGGGTCACCGTCTTATGGTGAAAAGAAAGAAAAAAAAAATCAGTAACTTTTTTTTTCACCATAGGACGGTGACCAACTCTATATTGTTTCAAAATTTGAGATACATTTTGACAAAATCATTGTTGAACAATGACCGTGATCAACATTGAGTAAGTGGAGGTTCACCTACATTTTAGCATGAAATTTGTTAAAAACAATTTTTTTCATCCTCTAACTACCAAGGAACATCAAAACAAATTTCATCTGACGCAGAAAAATCAGTGGTTTCAATGGATAATAAATTCTAATTTGTGCGAACATTTTTTCGTCCCTATATTAGAGGATTTATGCTAAAATTTTGGTTGAAATTGGAATAAACTAATAAATAATGGTTGATTAAGTAATTTGATTCAAGAATGGATTGCATTGATATCGGATATGAGGTCGCATTCCAAATTTCAAAATGATCTGAACACCGGAAGTAGGTGAAAATGGAGTTGCAAAACTTGAACAAGATATACAGTAGGGTGGTTCTAAAAAACTTTTTTTCAGCTAGAGTCCAGGACAACCCCGATTTTTTTTAGACTTACTAATAGTATTGTGCTGTAAAAGTTTTCGCTTCTTACTCAAATTTCAAGAGGGTGCTCAATGACCCCTCAATTTAACATTAGCCGCAGCATAGAAAATGTCACAAATTTAGAAACCCCATAGTCACAAATTTCCCCAGCTGTTTTTTTATTTTTTTATAAATAGAGTCATTCCATGTCAAGTAGGACTCGACCGATGCATCGGCCTGGCCGATGCATCGGCGCCGATGGTTCAACAATTTAGCCATCGGCATCGGCGGCCGATGCTAACTTGCAGGAAACATCGGCTCATCGGCCTTAAAAACACCGAAAAGCCGATGGAATTGGCCGATGTTTTTGAAAAAAAAAAAGACCTTTGTTTTACTTTTTAATACAAAGTAAAGGGAGTTGTTGTTTTTAAACAAAATTGTTTACTTAAATTTCAGTATGAATTTATATTTTAGTCACCCCTGAAAGAGTTTTTAATACTGCATTCAGGTACCAAACACGTTAATTATTGCGTTGTTTCTTGCGGCTGGATGCACGTATGTATCTCTCATAATTCATAACTAAAAAATGGTAAGCTGTAGAAGGCTAAATTTTCGCCTGTCAGAAGTGCGCACGTTCCAGTTGTGACCTTCCCTCTTTGTTTTCGATCGGATGTTCTAAAAAGCCTATTAACTGATTTTTTGTGGCTATTAATTACTTATTTCAATGCAAAACTAATATAGCGTCTCAGACTGACGATCATTTGGTGATATAATACCGAATTGGAGACTGGAAACAAATATGAGATGGCGAAACCGGTTTTGTTTCATTTTGTTCGATTCCCGTTGAACCGACGGTAATTTTTAATTTTTCGATGTTTGTAATATGAATCACAGTAATGCAGTCTTTTCTGTATCGCTTCGGCGGAGCTACAAGATTGGGGCCCGTCGAAATACATTTTGTGGCCCTATTTCTCTATCACAGAAGTCATAAAACGACTATTTTTTGTATTTCCGAGAACACTTGCGCGCTCCTCCTCCCACTCCCTCAATTTCTGAAATTAAACTAAAGTTGTACTTCTGAGTTGTTTAAAACCAACACCATTCATAAAATTAGAGATTTTTTTTTTTCAAGTTTTATCTATTGTTTAGGAAGAGTTTAGAGCATTAATTAGAGAAATTGATTAAAGACGTTTTGAATTGTGACATAATTCGGAAAACAAAGATTTTGAATTTTTCTTCGGAAGTGCTGAAGTAGATTCAGAAACTCTTCCGAGGCGTTGGTGGTAGCGCTTCTGTACTAAAAAAATTAAGCCGAAGTTGGGGCCGAAGTTTAACATTGTGAGTTACTCCAAAATTAGAGGGTGACCCCCTAATCCGCCCTCGTCGTTTCAAGCATTTCTTAAATATTTAGCGATTACTTATTTTGGTCAAGAAATGTCATTTTGCGTATTTTTTATACTTGTTTCACCTATATTTTGTAATGCGCCACCTTTTTTGCATCATTAATAGCGATCGATTTTTTTTTCTGTTGTAACTATTTTTATGTATTTATATAAAATCAATGAAGAAATTATTTTCGTTTTCATCATATGTTTAATAATATGTTATAGAAAAGTTTCAAGGATTTTCTACTATACAATTTTTTAAATTTCAGAAAATTATTGTTAAATTGAAAAATTTAATTTGAACGTGTTTGTAGTACTCCATAAAAGATTAATCAATCAAATTGTTCAATATTACGTGTGCAAACATCAAATCAAGTAGTATGTATATGTATTCAGTTATTAACTTGGGGTAAATATTGAGTTTGTTTATTGGTAGCTGCGTTTTAAGAATCTCACTCATTTCGTGGCTATTTCTTTTCTATTCATAAATTTTAAATAAGTATAAAAATATTCCTATTATGATTTAATATTGTAATTTATCTGTTACCTTTTTTGTTTAACTTGATGACTAAAAAATGTCTACGTGCAATCTTTCCACTTTAATAGCGTAATTTGTTGACGGTTTCATAGTTTTTTTATTTGAATGATTAAACAACATAATTTAATGCTTTTTAACTATGTTTAGTTTACCTAAATCCAAACATTATTAAAATATTACTGAAATCTTAGTTATATGTTCAATTAAAAAAAAAAAAATCAATTGTTTATTAAACAGTCTCTTTGTTTTTCCTCCATTTTTTTTAATTTATTTATTTATTTTTTTTTGGGCTGTTGTTCTTTGTCTTCCATCATACAGCAGTCAAAAAAAGAGAAGCATAACTACACCCTATACAGATTGTACGTAGTACGATCCAAAAGTTCGAGGGATAAGCTGTATAAAACCTTACCCAGAATAGTTCACATTACCGAAGCACATCTACCAACAAAAGGTCATCTTGAGGGACTATGTACTTCTGCCAGTGTTCATATAATTTTTGGAAAAACTCCTGGAAGCCATTTTTCACTACCTTCTGTGATGCAGCTTTATCTTCTCTGACGGAAGAAAACGGCGTCCATGCAAATGTTTTTTTTGCTGGGAACAGGTAAAAGTCACACGGAGCTAAGTCCGACGAAACGTGATGTTTTTGGTTTGTCATATCAGAGTATTGACCAATCGAACCGTGCATCCTCAACATGAAAGTCGCCTTCTTCCCCTCGATGAAGTCAAAGCAGCAGCGAAAGAGCCCTTACAGGAGGTTGCGATAAATGTCTTCCAGGAGTCCTTCTAAAAGCTATACGAACGGTGGCAGAAGTGCATAGTCGTTCAAGGTGACTATTTTGTAGATGGATTCACGGTAAATTTTTATACAACTTGTCCTCGAACTTTTAGATTATACTACCTACGTACGAGTTTTCAACTTACTATTTCATAACATTTTTGAGTGACGTAAGTTTACGCACATGAAAACATCACAAGAGAATTTGCGATAATTTTAACTAAGAAGGCTTTCAAAATGGATATTTCGGTCATCTATATGTTCTTAGGTACATATGCGCAGAAAAAACTTGTGAAGTTTAAATTGGATGATCGTAAAATAAAAATTTAGGTCGAAATCTGATTTTTTTTTGGGGGGGGGGGGAGTATTACATTTCCTTATCCGTAGAAAGGAAGTAAAGTGAAATGAATCAATGATACTTTAAATCCCTGACAATTTTATCAATTTATTTCTGTTAGATTTTTTTTTTTTTTTGCCATCGGCCAACAGCATCGGCCATCGGCCATCGGCCATTTGGAGGAAAACAATCGGCCATCGGCCATCGGCCATCTTTGAACAATCGGCCAACAATCGGCATCGGCCCATCGGCCAAAAAATGCCATCGGTCGAGCCCTAATGTCAAGTGACCTAGAGGTCCCCACTCGACCATCTCCGATTTGGATGAAATTTCATAGAGCAGCAGAGATGCCTTTGAAACTAATTAATGCAAATTTTCAGCTTCCTAGATCCAAATCCTGAGGATCTAGGATCTCCGAAAAATGTGATCCAAGGTGGCGGATCAGCTTTTTGTGCCAAATTGCCAAGTTTACACCAATTTAACTGGAAATTTTATTACATTGGAAGCATGAAATTTTAGGCGCTTAAAGTATGGTTGACCGTTAGTATATTCAAGTATTTTTGTGAATTTGAGCTCGTTAGATTTTGTGTAGCATGCGCGTGAACTTGTGAAAAAGCGCGATGGGAAATTTTTTCCTGGATTTTAAGTTGTTATAAAATCTGAACAAAAATAATTCAGAAGCTCATACTGCGTGATTCCATTGTAAAAATACCTGTTTTTAATGGGTTACAGTTACAGAGTTTAAATATGTATTTTCTAGAAGATATTGTGGTTCAAAGTGGCTATCAAAACTCTTCAAGTGAAAAATAGCCTATTTTCAAAGCGCTATAGCTCAAGTTTGTCACCTCGCATCAGGGGCGGATCCAGACAGAATTCTCAGAGGGGGCCATTTGGAAAAATACGACGCTTTGGAAAATTTTTGAGTTTTACAAATATGAATATTCGCAACTCCAGCGCTCGAATACGCTACCTTGCGGTGATTAACAATACTACCGAAAAAGGTAAAACATTCAATTCCACGTGTTTTCTTTGGGGTATACAGGGTTCATACTCTATTTGGATGAAAAAATTCCATGACTTTTCCAAGACTTTTTCATGACGTCAATGAAAATTTTCATGACTTCGTTACACGAAGAGAATAGCACTATTTAATCTCAAACTTGGTAATATTTAGAAATGAGCATTTGCAAAACGTCTATATGAATACCACAGCCTCATTGAAGCACTTACTCGTAATGGAAAAAATATAAGTGCACACTTAAAAAATTAAACTCTTCTTATTTGTCTTCATCGTGTAAATTTAAATAAAGTAAAAATGCAGTGAAGCGAACATGATAATGCTTAAATGTCCGTTATTTTTTTAAGAAAACAGGCAGAATAACATTGAATGGGACAAAGGTGGAATGAGTCATCACTAAGTTTCAATAAATTTGCTTCAAAAGTTACCTTTTAGTGTCAATAGTGCCTTTAATCATCCACGTAACTTCACAGTATTTTGGTTCTTTGAAGTAAAGCCATATAGTTTAGTTCTTTTTTTTATGTTTCTAAACCAGATCTTTTTTAAAAAAACCATTCAGTAATGAATCAATCTTCTGATTCAAAAGTATACTTGTTTCATTTACAAATTTGCATATTTTCAAATCCATATAAATTAATAAGTTAAGAAGTTCCAGAACACGTTTAATTCCCAACATTGAACATAGCAGTGGGTCGCATGGATTAGTTTTGCGTGCCGTATGTTGGGCACTACTGTTTTAGAGCATTAGAATTCCTCTTTTTCTGTATTTTATCGCCTGACTTAAAGTCTTTATTTTCTAAAACATTCAACAAATTAAGATAAACTCTGATAAATTTAATAATAAAGTCCTTACGAAAAAATGTAATCGAACTCGCATGCAATTCAATTGCTTTTTTTTTGAGTGGGCGTGGCAAAGCTAAGAACGTGAAATTTTGCTACTACAGAATATGAAACATAAGAAGTGTTAAAAATAACAGAAAATTCAAAATAAGTGATGTCCAGGCAGTAAAATCACACCGCAAAAAACGGCAAATGGATGCGACAGAAGTGGATGCAATGAGATTTTTGGATCTTTCACTTTTCCAATTTTAATAGCTTTTATGTGCTATACTGTTAAATCACTCAAGACTTCTAATGCTCCTTTAGCTACTGTTCCTTTCTCTTTGTCCAGGACATTTTTCCATGACTTGAAATAAATTTCCATGACTTTCAATGAAAATTTCAATTTTCCATGACTTTTCCAGATCTGAAATTCTGTTATTTTTTTTTCCATGACTTTCCAGGATTTCCATGACCCGTACGAACCCTGGGTATATTACAGGCTTCAAACAGTTTATGGTGTAATGCAATTTCGGAAGAATAGAAAAGAATGTTTCCCACAAAAAACGATGAAAAATTAATGTTATTCACAACGCATCAAAGCAAGTTATTAGTTACGGCATTTGTTTGTTTTACCTTTTTCATCCGCCATTAGACAGTGGCGGCAGCGCCCCCTACAGTTTATTGGAATTGCGAATAGTCCACCTTTAACTAGAGCAATTTTTAAGGAATTTTCACTCGGCGACGCAAGTTTAACATAAAGGCTGTAACCTTGCCAATAATTTTCCTCTTTTCTTAACGAACGTGTGCATATATCGTCGCCTCAAAGTGGTCCTATAATCAGTACTGTGTTCTGAGGCGACTGTACAGGACTTCTACTTGAAGTGGAAGCCGACATGAACCAACCGTAAGTATAATATTTACTCTGAAGTAAAAGGGGCCCGGGGGCTTTTCCCCCGGGAAATTTTCGAATTCGTAGTCTTAAAAACGCATTTTAGGCGATCTTAGGTAATGTTAGGGTAGAAGAGGTTCGGTAGCGCTCCCCTGTCTATTTTTCGAGATAGTAGCTCTAAAAATGCAGTTGTAAACGATCTTTGATGATGTTAAGAGGGAGGAGGAATTTGAGGGCCCATATAAGGAAATTTTTCTGATTTGCAATCTTAAAAATGCATTTTAACTGCCGATAAGTGTCGTAATATTAAGGGCTCGGGTGCGACCCCTCCTCCTGCCTATTTTTCTAAATTGAAACCTTTAAAACGCAAACAATATCGCCAATAATGTTAAGAAGGAGGTGATTCGGGGTTTCTCTGACGGATTTTTTTTTTTTTTTTTTTTTGCCATTGTAGAGCAAAAACGCAGTTTAATACGATCTTTTCTTGATGATTCGTGGAGTAAAAATTCGAGGGCCTACACCAAGAAAATTTTCTAGTATGCAGTTTTAAAGATGAATTCTAATTATCTATGGTAATGGTAGGGGGAGAAGATGTTTGGAGTGCTCCCCCCGAAATTGTAGCTCTAAAAAGTTTTTAGACGATTTTTGGTGATGTTAAGGAGAGAAGAGATTAAAAGGCCCATCGAAGGAAATTTTACAACTCATAGGCTTAAAAACGCATTCTAGACTATCTTTGGTAAGGTTAGGGGTTTAAGAGACTCTGAGGTCCACTCCCAAATTTTTTTCAAAATTGAATTCTTTAAATTGCAAATGTAATCAATCCATGATTCATGAGTAACTTTTAGAGAACCAGCAATTTTTCGAAATTGAAACCCCAGAAACGTAATTCTTGAAGACTTTCAATAATGTTAGGGAGGGAGGAGTTCTGCCCCGGAAACATTTTGAAACTCAAGCGATTAAAACAAAATTTAGGCCGATCTTGAACGATGTTGGCGAAAATGAGAGGCGGGGGATCCTTCTCCTGGAAACTTTTACAAGTTATTTTTTAAAACGTGGTTTGTAAACGATCTTTGGTAATATTAACAAGAGGAAGAGGAGTGGTTTGGAGGGTCCCACATTAAAAAGGGAATGAAGAATAATTGCATAGCACTGTATAAAGCCAGGTTAAAACTTAAATCTAACTTTAACTTAATGCGCAGTCATTAAGTGTATAACTTTTTATCGCACACTTACTAACACATATCCCTTTTCTTTCCCCCATGAGGGAACTAAACACATCTAACAAGACGAGCCCATTATGCTAAATGAACTCAAATATTTGGCATAAATTAAAAAAACTAATTCTGACTTATGACAGTTGCAAAATCCCTATACGTCGGTTGTCACGGCATTCACCATTCTTTATTTATTTAAGAACGAGATTTTCTCGCTAACGATAGTACATCAGGCTCATTTATTCCCTCTTATCTGAAAGAACACCATCAAAAAGAAAACTTACTTTTATAGGAAAAATATGTTCTTTCTCCTGGTACCAACGATAGGAAGATGCAAGGTGACAAACTTGAGCTACAGGGCATTAAAAACATGCTATTTTTCATGTGAACTATTTTGATAGCCACTTTGGATGCCAATATCTCTTAGAAAATCAATATTTACACTCTGCAACTATAACCCATTAAAAACATGCATATCGACAATAGAATTACGAAGTTCGAGCATTTGAATAATTTTTGTTCAGAATTTATGACATTTTAAAGTTCAGGAAAAAGTTTCTCTGCTGTGTTTTGTCAAGATTTTGCATACGTGCTACACAAAAGTTAATGAACTCAAACTCACAAAAATACTAGAACGTATTGACAACCAAAAGTACTTTAAGCTCCTTAAATTTCAGGCTTCCAGTGTTATGAAATGTCCCGTAATCTGAGATTGAACATGGCAATTCGTTACGACTGACATAATTTCAAGCTCGTTTTCTTATCCTTATTCGAAAGAACACATCAAAAAAAAAAAAAAACTTATTTTGAAAGGAAAAGGTGCGTTCTTTCTAATGGTATAAACGAAAAGATAATGCGAGGTGACAAACTTGAGCTATAGCGCTTTGAAAATAGGCTATTTTTCACTTGAAGGGTTTTGATAGCCACTTTGAACCATAATATCTTCTAGAAAATACATATTTAAGCTCTGTAACTGTAACCCATTAAAAACAAGCATTTTTACAATGGAATCACGCAGTACGAGCTTTTGAATTATTTTTGTTTAGATTTTATGACAACTTAAAGTCCAGGAAAAAAATTTCCCATCGCGCTTTTTCACAAGTTTACGCGCATGCTACACAAAATCTAAAGAGCTCAAATTCACAAAAATACTTGAATATACTAACGGTCAACCATACTTTAAGCGCCTAAAATTTCAGGCTTCCAGTGTAATAAAATTCCCTGTAAAATTGGTGTAAACTTGGCAATTTGGCACAAAAAGCTGATCTGCCACCTTGGATCACATTTTTCGCAGATCCTAGATCCTCAGGATTTGGATCTAGGAAGCTGAAAATTTGCATTAATTAGTTTCAAAGGCATCTCTGCTGCTCTATGAAATTTCATCCAAATCGGAGATGGTCGAGTGGGGACGATTTGAAAAATTAGTTCAGTTGACGTGGAATGACTCAATAATTATTTTATTGCAATGTATATGTATATTAGTCGTGTATATTATAATATGTATCATTGTTGTTTCAGTTCAATATACTATTTTAACCCCCCTCCCCATACTTACGATGTTTGGGGGAGGGTTTTGAGCACCCTCTTTCAGTTGGAAGAGGAAGCTAAAATTCTTCCAGTATATTACTATCTACAAGTCTAAAAATATTGAGGGGTGTCCTGTTGTCTAGGAGGAACTTTTTTTCCCATATATTTTTGAACCACCTTAGTGTACAGTTCAATGTGTCTCAGAACTAAGAGGAGTAGGATGCATTCTGACGATTAGAAATCATTTAGCAATGCGGGATCGAAAAAGCCGAGAAATTTGAGATATACCATGAGTATTCCAGATTTTTCGGAGTCCCATGCGCCGAAAATGTGAAGTGTACATTGTAGTCGATGAAAAAAAAATCCAAACACTTGGTTTGTACCCATGTGCACTTTGCTTTTTTACATATATACATATTTTCAAAAGATTTTTCGCTCACCTCACTATTTTCTTTGTGGTGATTCTTTGTACATCATCGTTTCACAGGGGCGGCAAATAGGGAGGTCAAGAGGGGGCGGTCGCACCCCCAAATGTTATGAGCAGAATGATAGAAAATGGGTGAATTCAATTTATGTAAATCGGAAATCAATGTTCATTTTAATAAATCTCGCTGGTTCTCAGTAACTATTTGATGAAACTCGACGCATTCCCAGGCTAGAAAAAGTTTTTTTCGTTATTTGGATGATGACTTAAATTCATGAAGTATTTTCCGGCCTTTTCAGAACATAGAAAACTGATAGAGAACCATGGTTAATTTTAACTAAAGAAGACATTTCCTCATTTTGGCTAAATATTTCATACTTGTGTGCCCAGTGTAACGATGGTATGTCCAATATGTAGGCTCGTGCAAAGTGGTGTGGCTGTATGGTTTTCACAAGAACATTCCTTGATATTTTACAATCACTTTTACGCTCATTTTTTAAGTGTATATATATTTGATGAGTGTTTATCGCTTTATTCTGCTAGAAACATGCTTCAGCTGCTCAATGCATTACAGTGAAACCCGTGTAAGTTGACCACTTGCGGTGCACTACTTTAGTGGTCAACTTAAATAGGTGGTCAACTTACAGAGGTTGAATTACATGATATAGATCTAATTCTGTGCCTGAAAATAGCGGTCAACTTAGGCAGGTGGTCAACTTTACAGGTTTTACTGTATATGCTTTCATAGAAACTTCTTAAAAATGCATGTGATTATTGAATAAAAAAAAACATATCAACAAATACCTTTTATGGATATCTAAAATTATGCGATCTCGGCGTGACAGAAGATGGTCTTCAAGAGTTAAAACCATAAAATTATTTCTCTATAACTTCAAAGCAGTGATTTGACGACTGGAAGAATTATTGCAAAACGATTTTTTCAATGGTGAAAAAGCTTATGCCCTTTACCATGTATGACTTCGTTTGAATTTTTATTAAATTTGTATTGAGGAAAGTTTTTTAAAAATGCTTTACTCTATCAAAACATCTTCAATCCACTACCCTTAGTTTACGGAATATTCAAACCACAGCTCAGTCTACAATTGATCTGTGCAGCATACTACAATAGTTCAATCTACAATTGAAATTGAAACTAGATTTTATATGGATGCATATTTCAATCAATCGTGAAACCTTTCAAAAAAATTCTTCCTTCGAGCCAATTTAAAAAAAACTCAAAAAAAAAAAAAAAAAAAAAAAAAAAAAAAAAGTGACGAAAACCCACATGATTTAAAGTCAAACATTGTTTTTTTTTAAATATTTTGTATGAAGTAATCAACTCAGTTTCGAACGAAATTAACACAAGATTTGATAATTATTTTTCTGTATGGTTGGCTCTATATTATCTGGATTGGATGTTGAAAACGAAAAATAAAATGTTTCAGTAATGAGAAATTTTTAGCATGAGGCAAGAAAAATTACATGCAATATACCGACAGACGGATTATCACATCCAGAGACTGCAGTTTCGTCCTTGTTATGGACTCATCAGTCTGGAATAGTGAATAACAGAGCTTAATGCAGATGACATCTCATTGAAGCTGAGAGCGCCGACGAGACTAGATTATTCAATGATGAAAACTTAAGCCCCTCACAATTTTTGAAGTTGCCTGGGTGATTTTGAAGAGCATGATATAAAAAGTGTTTTCGTACATTACTTTGTTACTTCAATTATTTTTTAACTATTCTAATCAGCTCAGCTAGGAGAGAAAGATTTTTTTGTCTCAGGAGGTTAGAGAATTATTTTCGAAACACAATGGGCGAAAAAAAAAAAAATTCTATTTAGTTGTACTGGCAAAACAGCACGACACTAGGCATTGACAGATTAGTACTAACACGATTTCCTGCTCTTCCGAATTCCAAAAATCATGCATTAAAACTTTTCCAAGAGGGATAAAAACTTTAGTATCGAGATGTTTTGTATGATAACTTATTGGAAAATGAATCAAATTTTTAATAGTTTCCAAACACAAATTTTTAATTATAGTAAACTGATTTTATGACCACTCCCTGTTAGCTAATGTGTGTTTTGTACCGCACTGTGGTAATACATATTTAAGAAACTCGACCCCCCCCAATGAAATGCTGAAATGCCGCCCCTGTCGTTTCAGGAAAGTATTTCCAACCCCGCATTGTTATTTGATTTCAAGTTGTCTCAGGCTCCTGGCAGGCACCCTGCCAGGACCTTCTCTTACTGGTAAGAGAATGAAGAAACGTAAAAATGGTCAACAGTTAACGTAATCTACTGGAGTTTAGGGTTAATCCCCTGGAGTTCGGATTAAAAGTTCAGCCATCAAAATATCACCAAATACGCAATCGCTACGTTCAATTGTAGAAGCAAATTTTAACCCATCATACCTTGATGGTCGATTTTCTAGTACATAAATAAAAACAAAGAAATAAAGTAACCAAAGTAGAGTTTGATCACCGATTAGATAGAAATGCAAACTTCCGGTTTACAGGTGGAAATGGACGCATCTATTAGTTTTCAGGGAGACCGGCTCCAGCAAATGTATGTTAGCCTCTAAACTAAGCAGTCACATTCAAATGCGCTGAACACGCGCGAGCATCAAATTTTTATTTTCCCCCCTCATTCAGATAGACTCGTCTTAACTGGACATTTGCCAATTCCATACAATTCGTGGTCAAACTGTAGCCTATTTCAGGCGGTGAAGTAACACGTGATTGCATTTATTTTTCTTTAAAATAATTCTAGGACATATTTCATGTTTGCATTTGTTTTTTCTTCCTAGGTGGGAGCAAGCCTCGTGTATCTACGCCGTTAGTTATTTCAAAAATCAGACAGTACAAAGAAGGAAATGCTGCCTTGTTTGCTTGGGAAATACGTGAAAAGCTGCTTTATGACGGAATATGTCCAAGAGATTCTCTACCGTCAGTCTCCTCCATCAACAGAATTCTTCGGAGATCGCCTAAAATGTCTAACCAGGAGATTATGGATACAGTAAGGAACGGCAAAGAAGAGTCTAATCTTCAACTCAAAGAAGCTGAATCGGTTGGAAATATCTCCAGGGTTAGTTTCCTTCATGCATTGGATCGCCGGCAGCAGCCAATCGAGTTGCAAAGCATATGCAATGAGACAATCGATTCCACCAGGATGAAATCGAGTTGTAGCAGAAGCCACGCATCTGATTTTCATTCAGGAAAAAACTCGATTGACAAAGAGAAAAGGTTCGTCTTTCAGAAACAAAATGAAATGAAATGCACTGACATCTTGTCTGAAGAACAATTTCCTGCAGCGTCTACTGCAGCGCCCATTTGCGATTCTTCCCTTCTGTTGTTTGAAACGAACTCTGGCGTTTCCGGCAATAATTCGACTCCCCATCCAGTTTCGAAAATAACTAGTTCTGCATCCAGTTCCATCATTTCTCCTCGCCGCAAGGAAGTTTCTGTTGCCCACCCAATGCCTGACAATTATCAAACGTGTTCCAAGCCTTTAATAAATGCACTTCATGCAAATATAGCGGTTCAAGTCGACAAAACCTGCGAAAATACAACTATAAATCCTCATAGTGATGAAACAGTTCCTCCCGATAATGTCGCCGTGAAAAAAATATCCTCAGAATACGGCAGAGAAAAGCGGACTTTTTTTATACGGGACATTTTAGATTTGGAAAGTAAAAATGAAGTATGAATAATGCCAAATATCTCTTTTGTTGTATTTTGTCAGTAATGTATCAGAAACTGAAAAAAGCTAAGCAGCTCAGCAGCTTGAAATACTTTCACTCTCTTACAGCTCAAATCAAACCAAAATCATTTTAGTTTTACCTCCTAGTATCGAATTTAAATGCAGAATTTTTTTTTTTTTTTTTTTGCATTTGTTTCCTTTTTTGTTACTAAAACTGCATAATTAATGTAAAGTATAAAGATGCTGCTACCGGAGGGTACTGTATTTTATTTAAGCTAATAAAACTGTTGCTTTGTAGATGAAGTAGCGTCATAACTGGGAGAGGGAAAACTGTCATGGGGACACCCACCTGGGGTGAAACACCCAAAATGGATTTAGGAGTTTTATACGAAAATATACATGATTCATGATTGCACTCTAAAATTTTCCACCAAAAATTCTTAAATTATATTTAATCTATTGAGTTTCAAGGAAAATGGAGCACAATATTGTGGGGGACGAGTGGTTATACACGCATCTAGACCAAATGTTACATAAAATGCATTCAAAATGTTTTTTTTTTTCTTTAAACTTAAACTTTCGTAACACCATAAAAATGAAATGAGTGTTTCTGAAAAATTACATGAACTTGATGCCTTCGCGTAGCCAAATAAAACTCCTACTTGGGGTTGGAAAAGGAACCAAACATCAATACCAGGACGGTCAAATGATAACAGTTAGCAATCGTGATTGCTCAGTAAAATTTCAGGCCTTAAGTTTTGACACTATGAGTATGAACAAAGGTTCCAGGGGCTTACATGCAGTTGGAAAGACTAATTGGACATACGTGAATTGTTGTGACTAGCCTCCTGACCCGGTGTCATGGAATCGATCTTGGCAAAGGTTTTTACTTTGTGCTTTAGACCACCACATTCCCCAGAAATTCCACTCTTTAACATGTTCAAAAATGTTTGGCAAGAAATTCAACAAAATAAATTTCGAGGCATGGAGTTCCAAGAAGATACTAACAGGTTTAAAGTTTCAACTATAGCCTATCTTTCACCTGTAAATGGATTTCTAATTATTAGGAATGGAGTTTAGTTGATATTGGTTCTTTTAGGTAACCCACCTGAAAAAATTCACTGCAGAGCACCAGGTTCTAATCAAAACTCTAGATGGATGCCTAAGTTCTTATACTCCTCCAAAACAGTTTTACTTCGGGATCAACAAGAGGTTTTTCATTCAACGAAAAGAGTACAAACGGTTTGTTTAGTTTCGTGTTCTTTTGTACAGCAAGACCTGGACAGAAGCTCCTAGTAAAAGAACCTAAATTTGTGACAAATCTTAAAGGATAATCGTATGAAATAGTTGATTCAGAAATTGGAGTAGCATCAAAGAAAGTTTTAGAAAATCACCAGTGGTACCTTTCAGGTGAATCAGTTTCTTAAGCCTTGATTTCGAACAGAGTTCTAGCTGAAGAAAAAGCCAAAATTATTGCGGAGATGAGGAAAATGAATGAATTTGCAAAATGTAAGAGGGCAATATTGCAATCACAGTTACTGAAACACAAAGTTAGTTTTGGAGAATTTGCAACAGAAAGAACAATTAAGCATTTTTCTCAGATAAACGTTTGCGATTCTTTTTTAATACTCTATCCTGATGAGTGGGGTTGGAGGGAGGCCTTCAAGATTTGAAGGCCATCCAACTAGCGAATGAAGTCATCCTTCATCAATCCACAATGATATTGGGAAGTGAGCGCTTCAATTAGTATTTTGGTTTAATTAAACTATTTGGTTTATTTATTATTGTCTTCTATTATTTTAGTAGCATTTAATGTTCTACTTTTTCATTTGAAAACATAAAAAGGAACCGATAATTATACATTAAAAAATACACTAAGCTTAATTCATAGTATTTTATATAAAAACATTTACAGGTCTTACAAAGTATATTCAAATAACTAAACACAATTTTATTTTACAATCATGTTAAACCGAAGTAATAAATAAACAGTTTTATTTTTCATTTGAAATTTTTTTTAAAACTAATCGCATTTTAACTACTCGTATATTGTATTGAATAAGTCTTAAGAAGTATTCAAATAAATGAACTTTCATTTTACAATTACATCAAAACAAAAAATAATTTTACCATTGTATTTGAATAAGAATTAAATAAAATTCAAAAAAATAAATAAACAATTTTACTTAAGTAAACGGGAAACACGACTGCAATTTGTTTCAAAGACATAACATCAAATTAAAGTACATAATACCAGATCATTAATGTTAACTTAGCTGAGCAAATTTATGCTTTTAAAAAGACATGAATGCTTGGGTGCCATCCCCCAAAGTAAACGGTGCCCTACCCCCTTCAATTATGAAAACTTCAAGAAAAATACAACAAAAAAATCTCCCCTATCTCCCTTAAAATTTCAAGGGCAGTTATTTATAATTATAGCCATTGAAAAGCTATCATTATTATGAGACTATGATTCCGCCCCCCCCCCTTCAGTGGGCACGAAAAATTACACAGGAATTCAACTTGAAAAACGTTAATTAAAGAATGAATTATACAACATCATGAATACTGTATGTTGTACATCAAAAAAATGTATTCAATATCTAAGCAGCCTTTTTTTTTTCTTGGAATTTGGCTACTTTTCCATTTTCAGCTTTTTCT
Organism: Uloborus diversus; assembly: GCF_026930045.1. Taxonomy (NCBI): domain Eukaryota; kingdom Metazoa; phylum Arthropoda; class Arachnida; order Araneae; family Uloboridae; genus Uloborus; species Uloborus diversus. The sequence continues at coordinate 56,360,640 of NC_072739.1, read as the reverse complement.
GCTGCTAATCATTCTTGTGTGTGTGTGGGGGGGGGGGGGGCTTTAATAGTTCATCATTTTTTGCTTTTGAAAAATTATTTTAAAAGCATTAAATTGTTGACAAAGTAACCTTTTTCGAAAAACTTTCCATAGAATGACCATTTTAGCAACTTTCTTCAATACTTAAAACCTCATATATGTTAAATTTAGATCAACATTTTGTTGAGTATGCGCTTTTAGGAATTCAGTGTGACAGTTTTGTGACAGGGGGAAGGGAGGGGATAACAATAAGTGTGACATCACGCGTTCTTTATAACAATATACTCATGTCGAACAGCGTTACATGTAACAAGGGGGTGGGGATTTGTTCAAAATTTTGTAACATCCTTTATGGACAGCCCCTTAATTCAATTTATGTTACAGTTTCAGAGTTCCTGAAAGCTTATTAACAGAAAACATAAGGAGCTCAAAAAATATATAATTCAAGACATTTTGTCCTTTTTAAGCATAACAAACAAGCATAGAGCATTTGGCAAAAACACGTTGCCTATCCACTGCTGAAAAGTAATCTTTTGCAAGCCCAGAAATTATGAATACAGTTAACTCAACCACAATTTGTGCATAAATATCATAAAACTTAAAGACAACAGAAGGAAAAAAACATATATATATTTTTAATTTACGCACAGAACCAGCTTGTTTGAATAACATTGCAGTGGCGTAGTTGGGGGGAAATGTTTGAGTATCGAACCCACGACCTCCACCGTTCAAAGCTAATCTTCTACCTCAGCACTATGGAAGCCCATCAGGCATGTTTTTTGATCAAAATAACACATGCTAGCGTATGAAACAAGTACTAAAATACTCGATACTTAAAACCTCATGTATGTTAAATTTCGATCGACATTTTGCTGAGAATGCTCTTTTAGGAATTCAGTATGACAGTTTTGTGACAGGCGGAAGGGAGGGGATAACAAGAAGTGTGACATCACGCGTTGTTTATAACAATATGCTCATGTTGAACAGTGTTACATGTAACAAAGGGGGAGGGGATTTGGACACGACCTCCGGCGTTCAAAGCTAATCTTCTAGCTCTGAACAACGGAAGTCCATCAAAAAATGTTTTTTGATCAAAATAATGCATACGAAAATGTAAGATTAGTTCAGTTAAAAGCCTGTTTCAATAAACTTGTTTACATATTAACTGAATATCAACACCAAGTTACGTTGCTTCTGATAGCAACAAGTATATTTGCAGAAATTTTTGACATATGTATATTGTCAGCTTGGAAAATCCATTTCGAATAAATGCGTGTACAAAGTTGAAAAAATAAAGAAATAAAATGTTGTAAGTTAACCGTTTCAAATATTAAAGCAGTATGTTGAAATAACAAATTACAGACAAAGATATTAGAAAGGAAACTGACAATTGTTTGTGTAATGGAGGAAAAGTTAAGTGACCTTAATTGCATGAACTCAAATGCATAAAATGTAAATTTGTTTATCTGAGAAAAGTACTTACCTCTTCGAACTTTAAAATTTATTCCATGAGGCGCCCAATTTTTTTCTTCGCATGCAGGTTGTTCAGAAGCGGAAATCGCTGACTCACTTTCACTCAGCAAACACTTACAAGACATATACATATTTTTTAATTGCCTCTACATTCCGGGACATGAAAAGGATGAGATAAATCCAACAATATTGTATTCAAAAATGTGCATCCGAAGTTACATATTTCCTATTTCATCTACTTCAACCAGAGCAAGCAGCACTACTATTTGCTGGTAAACGGCACTGCTTTCAAAGTTTCGCGCCAAGTTCATAGATTGACGACTGGTGGCGCAACAAAGCGGGAGGGGGGGGGGGGGGTAGGGCGAAATAATACAAACTACAGAACAGGTAGAAAAAAAGTAAAAATAATAGTGGTAAATGTGTTACAGCTGAGAGAGATGTTCAGGAATTCAACAAATATTAACAAATAATGAAGACGATGAGCAGCTTTTTTTGCAAGTTGAAGCAAATAGAAAGGCTGTACCTGCCCAGACAATGAAACAATCTGTTGTTAAAAGCCTCTCAAACTAAAAATGCAACAAAACTTTAAATGTTAATTAATTTTTCAAACATTGAAAATATGTAAATAAAAATTTAATGTGTTCAAATAATTTGGTTTCAGTTGAACATTCCTAAAAAAAATCTAGCATAATTGGATAAAAACACTCAAAATTTTGCAAAACTTGAATATTATTTCATCAATGAGCACCATCTTTTAATGTGAGGAGAAGCTTGAAATTTTGGATCTATATCAGGATGGGTTAATGTAAAAAAATTAGAGGATGTCTTGATTTCAGAACAAAAATTTTTTTTCACTATTGGTGTGTGAACCACACTACCAGAAAATTTGTTTTTTGTGTATGCAGGCAGAGGCTGAAAACTTCGTTTCAGATAGATAAGGTATTTCGAACGGAAACCGATGTAAGGTAAGTTTTCTTATCCTTAACAGATACAGATAGGGGACAAAATAATATGAACACCTATGAAAAAGTATGCCGTGTTTCACACCTATAGTACAGCCACGCCACCTGCAACAGAAGTCTGCCACCTGGTGAGCGTGAAGAGGAACCTATTAGTGTCTCAACAGCAGTCACAAATGTTGCGTGCTTGGTTCTAAATTTCTGTAATAAGTTGAGATGTCAGACCTTACAGAGTTTCAAAGAGGAATGATTGTTGGGGTGCGTTTAAGTGGAGCATCGGTTACGGAAACAGCAAAGCTTTTGGGGTGTGCAAGAGGTACGGTGTCAGAGGTTATGACAACATACACGAAAGAAGGTAAGACGACGTCTTCAAAGCACCACAGTGGCCGAAAGTCAAAGCTTGCTGATAGGGATAGAAGAGCTTTGAAGCGTATAGTAGCTTGAAAGCGCAAGCAATTCTTATCCGAAATAACATCTGAAATGAACAGCCATCTCCAGGACCCCGTTTCAACAAAAACTGTCAAAAGGGAACTTCATGCTGCGAACATTTATGGCAGACTGGCAATTCGAAAACCCTTGGTGACAGCAACTCATGCTTTCAAGCGACGCCAATGGTGCAGAGACCACAAAGTTTAGTCCCCACAGATGTGGCAACAGGTAATATGGTCAGATGAATCATCATTTACCCTATTTCAGACTACCGGGCGCGTTTATGTCTGGCGAACGTCATCAGAAGCCTTTAATCCTGAATGCCTCTTGCCGACTGTGAAGCATGGGGGTGGCTCAATTATGGTATGGGGAGCGATATCTTGGCGTGGTCTTGGGCCACTTGTTATTCTGCATGGGTGTGTCAAATCTAATCACTATCTGAGCATTCTAGAGGATCATGTCCATCGGTTTGTCCAGACTGTATTACCTGGAGAGCGACCGCTCTTTCAAGACGACAACGCCCCCATACACACTGCCATATGTGTACAAGAATGGTTCGAAGAGCATGACAGTGAAGTTGAACATCTCGCCTGGCCGCCTCAGTCTCCGGACTTAAATATTATTGAACATTTATGGGGATATTTAGAGTCCAAACTTCGTTCCCGATTTCCACCTCCATCTGGACTTTCGGAATTAGAGACCATTCTGCAGGAGGAATGGTTTAATATTACTTTAAATGTTGTCCATGACCTTTATGCATCTATCCCCCATCGCATTCAATCTGTTCTTCAATCAAAAGGTGGTCCAACCCCCTATTAATAAAGATTTTTCCTTATTTCACAGGTGTTCATATTATTTTGTCCCCCATCTGTACGATTGGCAACCCCAAAACCCCAAAACAAACATCTATTTAAAAACAGATAAACTCGAAAATTCATTTAATGCTTTATACTCCGGCGCACTAGTTGAATTGTGCTTCGTAGAGATGGTTTTCTAGCAGAAAATTTATTTAAGAGAGAAAAACAGTATTTTTCTTCCTTTTCAACATTCTGTTGTTTTCTTTTAGGCAGTGAATACAGAGCTCAGTTTTATTTTTTATGTTGTGGTTTTATCTCTTGTAACAATTGTGGTAACTTTTTCCTTGCATGGAAATGGCGTCTTTGTTCAGTTTACCAAAAATTTCAGTAGGATAAGCAGATCTTTTTAGGCGCGCAAAACATGGAAAACTGTTTTTGATTATGATGTTTTTTGTTCCAGTTAAAAAAGCTTTAGTTCGTCAATCGTCAGGCAGTTCATACAATATCCCAAAAATTTTTCCTGCAGAAAACCAGTGTATTTTTGTATGGAAAAGTAGTTATTTGTGTTAACTGTTTCAACCTGCTGCCACAAGCCTTGTCTAGGGGTCACAGAAGTCTGGCTGTGATGGGGAGGTCTCGGGTACCAATCCCGGTTTGGGAACAGGAATAGAATAAAACCAATGAAAAATTTTAAATGTACGAGTAAGCTCGTAGAGACATCATCTGCAAGGTTTTAAAATGAACGAAGTCGCCCACATGAACAAGTTCAGTGTCAGGGGTGGATACAGACTACAACTTAGGGTGGGGGGGGAGGTCATGTTGAGGAATAATCCCCCCTCCTAAATGAACCTTCAGTTTTGGGTACGAAAAATTTCTGAAATTACTTGGGTTTCCATAAAAAGCACCAAATCCATCAGGAATAAGGCACTTAATGACCTAATGGGCATAAAAGTTACAATTAATTTTATAAGCAAAGAAAAGAAGTAGTACTTAAAATATTTTCTTTTAGAAATAACAAAGCAATTGAAAAAACTACTGAAATCGTTTGCATTAAATTCAAAAAAAGTGTTTCAACACACTGTGGATGGACACTATTGTTGACAGTAAGTGTGGAGGGGGGGAGTCATGACCCTCCCCTTGTATCTTGCACCTGTTCAGTATACGGGTCAAAAGTATGAACGATCTTCTGATGAACGGATCTTTGAAAACAATGACATTGCCCATCTATACACTAAAGAATTACATCATGCAAATGTGACTAGATGACATTGTTTGAATTAAATACCACTAGGGACGAGCTAACATACCTGACAAACATGCACACCCTGGGTACACTTGTTACATTTTCCTTGCATGAGCGGGTTTGTATGGTTTTCCTCAAGCCACTTACATAAAAGCATCATGCTTCAGCAAAATAATCTAATGCAAGCTTGTACAAGCAGGGTAGGTGTTAGCAAGTGCGGTAAAAATTAACTCATTATACTGTGTTGGCTGGTCACAATGGACCTGATGATCAGTATCTGCTAATCACAAAGACAATAGAATTAGAAACATTAAGGCACCACGAAGTGAAATCAATAAACAATTTGAACTGCTAAACAAAATTTTCTTTTACATTTTTAAGCTATATTATGATATTTTCTGGTGAGTGGGGAGGGGGGGGGACCTTGATACAAATTTGGGGGAATCAGGGTTTTAATAAAAACCTCGTTACTTTATTACTTCTGCTTACAGTTCTGAAGAAAAGAGACCAAAGTCTAAAAAACTAATAATGAAGAAACTCTCAAGGCTTATAAAAATGTTATTTATAATAAAAGCTTTACACAATAAAATTAAAAACTCATTGTTGCAAACGTTTCTTATGTGCTTCAAAATATTTTTTACGAAAGGATAAAGCAGCATCAGGTACATGGGCTTTTTCTGACTCATTCATCTAAAAAGAAATATTAGAATGAATAAATGCAATGCATGAATTATTCTTATCAAAAACGAAAGCACTTAAAATTAATTTTCACCTTTATGGCAACTTCAACACAAAATGGATGGGAATAGCTACTGATTTTATTCAGCAGTCATTGAAATAGAACACTTATCTTTCGGACTACTTCCAATTCATAATGTTTTACAAAAAAAAAAAAAAGCATTTAGCATATCTTTGAGTCATTATTGCCCTACTTTTAGCTACTCCACTTCTATTTTATTATGGTTTAGCATTTATTGGCATAAAACGAACAAAAATGCATTGTACAGTTATCAAAAATTAAGAAATAACTTTTTAAACCGTTTAAAATGGATTATTAACCTGGCTCAAAATTAGATGAATACTCAGAATAACTTTGAGCCAGCCACAAGAGAAATGTGTTAAAAAATAAAATCTTCACTAACAATAAAGCTGAAAGTCTGGATTTCTGGATATCTAGATGTCTGGATCATGCATAGAGCCTAGACCATTCGGCCGATTTTCATGAAATTCCGCACAAAATTTGTAGCATGTTGCTGTGCACCTCGAAGAAATTTTTTAAAAATTCGATTTTGTTTTTTTTTTCTATTCCAATTTAAAGAACATTTTACCAAGCAAATTATCATAACATGGATGAGTAAATTACCATAACATGGACGAGCAAATTACCATAACATGAACAAGCAAATTAACATAGCAAATTGTCAAGAAATTCATCATCCATTACTTGTAAATATACAGGGGAACCAAATGATTTTTTAATCTTCTACTATGGGCAAAGCTGTGAGGTACACTAGTGTATTTATATAAAAATAAAATAGTTTTACAACTTTAAATCAAAAATCTATGACTTAAACACATTTAAAAACTTACCACTTTTGTTTCATAGCATTACAAGTTTTAATATCACTAAGTCCAATATTGGAACCCCAAACTTTCTCTATTTTTTTTACTTTTAAATGACAAATATTGTTAACAATTTGCAACCACTTGCAGAAAACATAGTACTTATCTAATTCCTTACACTTTCTCATGCCACCTGTTACGCATAATGGTATCCAAACATAATTCCAACCAGCGAGAATCCCAGCAAGTCAAAATACGGACACGGGCAAAATCCCAATAAGGCCTAGTGGCCCCTTAACATACTCCCAGAGCTGCTTACGGAGTGCCATCGTAATGACTAAGGGTCTGCTGATATAGAAGTCATTTCTCTATAATTGGTGGTGGGATACATTTAGTGTTAAATTTATGCTGACCACTTTTAATGCCAAACTAGGTAGGAACATAAGAGATTTTAATTTCTTCTTTCAATTGAGATTAGGGGAAACATTACTTTCTTTTCCTCCCTTCCAGGGGCGGACTGGCCTATCGGTTCTTAGACTGGTGCACCCCTGTAAAGCGTTCAAAGGTCATCAAAGATAGCACACTATTAAGTTTTTCAGGGTTTAATTTCAGTGACGACAAATTTGAAGCGAAAACCTTAGAACTTTCCTCATTCCCTTAGTGTCACCTCACCAGCTTTTAAAACATAATTTAACCATGGAAAACATAAACATAATGTACAATAGTTTTTTAACATAATAAAAACATAAATTTTGGGAATTTCCAAAAAGTTAAAACATAACTTTTTGAATTAAAAAATTGTTTTTAAATGTTGAACATATTTTTGTGTGATCCATGCCCCCCTTTTACATTTTGATGGGGGGGGGGGGGAGACCATTATCCTATACCCTTCAAGTGCACCCTCCAGAAAGTGAAGGTTGTTGCCGTAATAAGGGACCAAGTCCGTTCCTGCTCCCTTCTCTCATGTTTTATTTTTCTCTGGTGATCATGAAATTAAATTTTATAATGACATGTAAATTTATAAAAAGTAGATACTTATTTTTTTTAAAAAATTATGATCGTCAGTAGTCTTTTTATAACAATTAAAGACTTCAAGATTAGTTCAAATTTAGATTCTGTCCAAATTTTGACCTTGTCAGGGTTTTGGACACACAGGATTTTGTCTGTCGGGATTATGACACAGATCCATGTATAATATTAGCATTTTGCTGTTATTGCACAGCTATTTTTTAGCACCAATTGTAGCTTATGATACTTTTTTCATTTTCCACTAAATTAGTGCACCGAATGTGGTCAACTTAAAAAGGTTTCACTGTATTAAGTAAAAATACAAAGCTATTGGTATAAAAATTAAATTTCTTTTGTATGGAGTGGCATATCGCAACACTCGCAGATCATATGCCTCTGCCAATTACTTAAAACTTTTCTCTTCCTTAGTATACCAAAATATGGTTTCACAGAGATGGATAAAGAAAAAAACAGTAATTTGGCACAAACATAAGCCATTACATCCGAGTTCATAATGCCAGTAAATCAAGAGTCGAGAGAGAGAGAGAGAGAGAGAGTAGAGATTGTCTACATTTTCAAAACTTCATACGATTAGGATTTTCTTTAACTTCATGTTACTGTTTAAAAAGTTGCCGCATAAAAATCAGAAAAACTTATTAATTAGTCTTATACATACATTTTCCTTGATTTTCTGCATGGTGATAAGGTAACGTGATGAATGACCAGTTAAAGCTTGCTTGCAGAAACCTTTCAGCTCTAAGCATGGGTGATAAGGCAATTTGGTTTTGTCAAAACTGCAATAAAAAGATAAGCTTTAGAACTTTGTAGTAAAAACTGTATATAAAGTACAAACAGTTACAAATAACAATTCCAGGTTCTTGAATTATTTTTGAAGCAGAATATAGCAGAACTTTTGAGCAATTAGGCTCAAGTGGAAATTTTCAATTCCTGTTTTATGAGTCACTTGGCAAAAATCATGTACGCTTGGTGTGAAATGCTCAACACTTGATGAGCATTTTCGAGCAAATTTGGATTCAACTTTAGATGAACAAGACAGGCTGATTTTAGATCATTTAGGAACTAAAAAGTCCCGTTTCATGGGCTAGAAAATACGGTACATTAGAGATCAGTTTTCATTGGAATAGAACATTAATTACACAGGAATTTGCAATCAATATTATCAAATTATAAGCAGCTTCATATTGCATTGATAAATATTATTTTAACTTTCAGCAACTGAAATAAAAAATCAAATATTTACTCTTCATTAAAAGATGGCATCCAATATACTAATCGACCATTAAGCCTTAAGTAGACTGAACTAAAATCCAGTAGATCTTCAATGATGTCTTGAAGAGAATATGACACTTTGGATGGAATGTGGCTGTTGGCTCTGAAATACAAAATGCAATGAAATAAAAGTTATTTCAAGAGTTTGGGCATAGGAGTAGCGCTTTTATGATTCTAGGTAAAGGAACTTGTAATATTCTAAGCGAATGATTTACTTCTAAGGGAAGAAAAAGGCATTTGCACTTCTATTCATTTTAGTTAGCTTAAAGTAATTAAATATTTTTCTCCTTTAATTTTTCCTTAGTTAAAACCAACGCCCCCATAATACTAAATGCCTATCACTTCTTTGCTTTCAACATAGAGCAAAAGTGAACTTGATTTTGGTCGAAACAAAAGGACCAGTCAATGTTGATACAGAGGCCACTGCCATCTATTGGAGATAGCTGACCAATATTGAAGAAATTAATAATTGGTTAGTTTCTAAATTTAAACTTGAAAATTAACTAATTGACAATTTGATTTGAACTGTTTGGATCCATCGCCATAGCAATGCCATCATTGGATTGCTGCTAGGTAGCCTTGTCTTCCGTACTGGAAATCAACGCAGGCGTTGGCGGAAATTCACTTTTTGAGGCAAATGTAAAAACCATTTAGTATTACTGAGATGTTGATTCAAACACCCACACAAAAGAATATTTAAGGTATAATAAAAAGAAATACCCATCATTTTGTAGGTTACTTGAAATTGAGTCTCGTCATATTAACAGCAGCAAAATTACTTAATTTATTTATTTATTTTTTTTTTGAAATTTACTAGTAAGATTTAACACCTTACTTACAGATCAAAAATAATTACTTCAGAAAAATGTTTACAGTAAAAAATCATATTGTGAATTATACATTTATTTTATGATTTCAGCAACTAGTTTAAAGGTAATAAATAGTCTTTCTCACTACAAATTGGGTAACTCAAAATGCACATAAGAAAGTGATCCCAGTATTTTTCCAGAAAGCTAAATAATATGCCAGTGAAAGGTGATGAAAAGTATAGATTTCCCCATACACATGAAAGTTATTTCATTTTGAACAAAGTTTTGCACGCTATAAACAAATCACTTTCCTGAGGTCTTATCAATTCTCTTTTCTTATTGATTCTGATTGACAAATAAAGAGCTCTCAACAGTATCTCTGAATGACATTAATGATGATGAATGACAATAATATAAATAGAGAAAATAACTAGTAATATATTTTGAATGCAATTTCTTTCCTTAAAATATAACTTACAAATGATCTGGAATTTTATAATCTTTTTCTGTTCCTATCCTCTCAGTAGGCTCTCGAATTCCATAGGGAGCTAGTAAAAGAGATAAAACAACATTTTCAATTTTTTTTAAAATAACCTTAAAAATGCTTTAAAAACAGGATTAGAATTTTTAAAATAATGCAAAATTTCTTCGGAAAAGGTATATTTCCACTCAAAGTTCAAAAATATTCCCCCCCCCTGCTAATAAAAGTTCAAAGAACTCTGAGGGAAATTACAGGAATGTATCTTAATTATATGATTTTAAAGAATTTTTTAAATAGAGCAGTCTCTGAGACCTGATGTCTCCTGTTACGTCCTACTTTTTCACCTCCCCTGTTACAGGTTAAGATAACACTGAATCAACAAGAAAATGTCCATGTGAATTAGCAGCAAATGTTATGAGAAAATAACTTACGATCAGTAATAATAGCATCAAAAAGAGAGGTAACTCGCCATAAAGGAAGAGCAAAATCAGAAACAATAACATCTAGATATTGAGATTCTAAGCCATATTGTTTCATGTTGGACAAAATGCTTTCATCTGGTGCACGGCGTTTTTGATTTAACCTTGAAGGCTTTGCTGCAAAAAAAGAAATACATCTCAAAACATTTAATACACATTCATCAAGTAATTTTTCATCTAAAATAGCTTACTCAAGAACTAAACAGGGGAAAAAACTATTTTTTTCAGGCTATACTAATGCAGATAACTTAACAGAATGTTAAGAAGACATTTTGAATCAAAGAATTGGCACTTAATTGATTTTTTGTTTGCTCACAAAATATTTATAGAAAAAAAAGCTTTCTAGAAGTAACAGAAAAACAATATTCATTTTAAAAACAAGTTTAACAGCTTGTGTTGTTCACCATCAGGTTTATATCATTATTGTTGTTGATTTGAAGTGTTTTTATTTAGGAAAGTTCTGATTGAAATAATTTTGTTTTTCATATCAGAGGTTTTAAAAGGGAAAATTAAGTTGCTTCTATGTACAATTCTTGACTATAACTGCTTTTTAAAAATATTGTTTAAAGCTCTCTGCTGTGGGCAGGTTAACGGCAAAATCTGCAGAAATGATTTTTTGAGATATTTGAAGAAATGTGTGTTGGATTCAATACTAATAATAGGAAAATATTGGAATTAGACGTTTTTTCGCGCTTTTTTTAAAAGCAGAAACCAAATGAGCAAGCTTGTCCAGTAACGCTGATGTACAATAGATGACAAAAATGAAAAAAAAAAAAAAAAAGAAAGAAAGAAAGAAAGAAAGATGAAAAAACTTGCAGTTACTATCCTTTACCTGCGCCCGGCAGATCTATCGTAAACATTAAAAATTAGCGAATTTTTCAGGATTATAAATGCAAATACAAATACAAATACAAAAGTGACGACCAGCAACAGGCTCTGGGCCCAGCTAGATTGGTCCTAGTCAATTTACAATCCCCAGTGAAGATCAATGGCCCTCTTAAAACTATCTACTCCCTTGCTCATTACCACCTCTTCCGGTAAGCTGTTCCAAGGTTCCACTACACTGCTAAAATAATATTTTTTCCTAATATCTATGTTAGCCTGAGATTTAAATAGCTTAAAACAATGACCCCTTGCCCTGTTTTCAATGGTAAACTTCAGCCCCGTAACATCTTTCATTTTAATAAATTTAATGCATGTGTTTCAAAGTAAATAGTTAATCTAAAACACGCCTAACCTGGTAGCATTGTAATCTTGTAACTTTCACAATGCAACCAGGTTAGCTTTGCCCCAACTGTAATCATTGTTGCTGTAAAAGTTTTTTAGTTAAAATAATTGCTTACCTTTTAACGTTTTATTTTATTTGGACATTCTTTGGTCAATTGTATGTTTTTCCGAAACAAATGAATCCCAATTGAAAGTTGCTAACCAAAATCATGGACCAACATGGATTTGAAAACTAAAGTGTAGCAAATATTCTAATACTAGGTGTAACATATTTTTCAAAAAGAAAACATCTCTCTCTCTCTCTATTTTTCCTTGGATCAATGTTTGATATTTTTTATTTAAAATCAGTAATCAATTCGTCATGTAAATAATTTTTATTTATAAAAAGTACACTGACAAATTTCTTTCATTTAATTGCAATTGAAGCTTTACTGATGATAAAGCTCCACGAAGAATTTATGTATGAGGGTTGATCCAAAAGTAAGGTTCCCATCAATTTTACAAATATACAGAAAGTACTGTCTATTCTCATTGAAATTTACATTGTTGTAAAGAAAAAACATTTCTCTATTTTTATACATAATCGCCATCTTTTTCTGTGCATTATTGTCGACGGGGCCCTAACTTCTGTATTGAGTGTCACAGAATTCCAAAGACAACCTGTTGAGGAAGCGTCACTGCAATCAAGAACGGAGTGGTTTGTTGACTGTCATGTCCCACTCTCCTTGCAATCTGGAGCTGGAGTCTAGTGATTGCCACTTGTTTTCTACTCGTTAGTTTAAGGAACACTTTGATGGTCAACATTTCCTGAGCGACGAGGGAGTCAAAAAAGGGGTGAAATACTTTTTCAGAAGGTTGGAAGTGGAATTCTGTTACACTCTATAGAGAAGTTAGAGCACCGTCGACAATAATGCACAGAAAAAGATGGCAATCGTGTATGAAAATAGAGAAATGATTTTTCTTTCCAATGACATAAATTTCAATGAGAATAGACAGTGCTGTATATTTGTAAAATTGATGGAAACCTTACTTTAGGATCAAACCTCGTAGAAAACGCATGTGACTATAAATATTTTTATTTACTTGAGACTCCATAATTTAGTGGCAGAAAAATATTCAAGTTAAACTAAATGTTTAAAATAATAAATTATACAGAGAAATAAATAGGAAACAAAAATGAGGTTTGATAACTGAGTCAGAAGAAAGCGTTTATAACATTTTTTTATATGCGTAATAAATCTTCTGCATATATTGTAACAAGCGGTACCGGCTTGACTTTGCCCGTAGTAGAAAATTAAAAGGTTATTTGGTTTGCCTGTACATTTACAAGTAACATTTATAATATGTTAAGTTTAAAAAAAAAAAATTCTCAAGATCTCTTCATATCGTTGACAGTTTTGAAAACTCAGCAGGTAGATTAACAGAAACCAGCAGAAGCTTTACAAATATTTTAAAAGAGGAAGGAAATTCCTTGCTTAAAGCACAAAATAAGACGTTTTTCCAAAACTGAGCACTACAGAAAGAATGTAGTAATTTACTGAACATAATTCCATAAAAACTAAGAAAATAAGTGAACGACTTTTTCTTAACAGATAAACTATTTTGATTTAAATCCTTTTTAACAAAAAAAAAAAAAGAATTATGATCGCAAAAATTAGCATGTTTTTAAAAATGTTTAAAACACAATTAAAAAAAGAAAGTAGTGAAAATATCAAAGGTAGTAAAAGACGTAACCATGGTAGCATGCAGAAGTTAATTTCAGCATCGAAATTAATTTCCATTTACCTTTCATTTTTGATTACATTTTCAAGCTTAATCATTTAGAATCGTTTGGCTTGCTTAAGGTAAGCCATGGATTTTGTTTTTTTTTAAAGGATTCCTACAGCTCTCTTAATGCTCATAGAAACTTCGAACAAGCTTCGTCTTACGCAGAAAATTCTAAGCTTTCAAATGACCTAAAACGTAAAAATGTGAATGAAATATTTCTTCCCTATATTATCAAGTTTATGTGAAAAATGGGCTTAAAATCGGAATAAAAAAGGAACAAAACTGAATTTTAATCCGCCAAACAGTCTAGGAGCTATGATCACAGAGATCTAGAAATCCAGACTTCTAGACTTTCAGTTTTATTATCAGTAAAGATCAACAGCAGGAAAAGGTTGATTTATGACAGAGTCAATGAAACTTTTTTTATGAGTAAAGTAATACATACCTCTTCCATGTAACATCAGGTAATCAATGTCAGTCCCAAAGCAACAGCCCCCAAAATGTGCTGCAGCAACAAGTAAACCACCTGAAATTATTACATTAAACTTAACTATGCACTAATACATAATACATGTGCTAAAATCACAAGCATACAGAAGAAGCTTATCCCTCCTGCCATTGCAATCAATAAGCTCCAATAATAGAAGATTTAAGTTTCCTATTTAGATTATAGACTTAACACTTTAAATGCCACACTTCATTTCCCTGCCGTCAATTATTTGTTCGTTCAAATATATGTCATTTGAGGCAGTGAGAAGCAAAGGGATGTAAGTGGCAAAATTAAAAATTTGGAGATAACCAGTACAAATAGTAGGTGAACCTCTCCTCCTGTCTTGGGGCAAGAGATGGTGCTAATAGCCATGGTGATGCTGATATACAGCCTGAATTTGAAAAAAAAAATCAATAAAAGCCTACCTACAACCTTATCTTTAAACGTGTTTTACTCAAAACTTGAAAACGTCCACTTACATCGCTTTGCTTCTCACTGCTTAAAAAAAAGTGGCAGAAGAAAAAGAAGTCCTAAACGTATAGCTTCATTCCAAATTTTGAAAATAAGTACACAAAACCACAAATAACTTGTGCTTGATCACATTAAATAATAAATGTAACTACTACAAAAATATAGTTTTATAAGGCATATAATGTGAGGCATTTAGTTTCAAAATCTCACCTATGACTTTTCAAAAGTTTTTTTTTTTTTTTTCATAATTTGACCTTAGGTGATACTATTATGCTAAAGTGATTTAAAGCTCAATCAGATCAAAAGTTGCTGCAAAAATCATTTTCATTTCAAACCCCGCTTAATCCACAAAGTCATTGAGAAGCAAATGGATGTAAGCAGACATTTTCAAGTTTTGAGTAAAATGCGTTAAAAGTTCTGATCCTAGGTGGACTTTCATTGAATTTATTTTTTTCTAAATTATGCTGTATAGCAGCACCTACCACAGCTACGAGTACCATCTCTTGCACTGAAACAGAGTATAGGTTCACCTACCACTTGCAACTTACCTGGTTATCTCCAAATTTTTAATTTTAGCACTTACATCCTTTTGCTTCTCACTGCCTCAAATGTTTTTTGTCTTCCCTATCCTGTAAAAGTAACACAGATTTATTAAACTGGTTTTGACTCTAAATGCCACATATTTAAATTACATAAAACACTAAGAACTTGACCAAAAATATTGTAATTTTTTCTGATATTAATTACTATATAAATCCCAGTTCCTAATATTAAATTCTTATCTAGCCTTAATGAAAAAGTGATACAGGTCATAACACTCATGAAGTACAAAAAAAACATGACCAGTGAGAGTGCCAGCAGGAACAAAATTGAGAAACGCCTAGTGAGATACCTTTAAACTAGTTTTGTAAAGAAATAAATAAGTCTTCACATTTTGCTATGAACTACCAAACACACCTACACAGCAAAGTCTGCACAAAAAAGACAAATTTTAACTAAATTATTTTAATAAAATTAATATGCACTAAAACAAAAAGACTTTAATAGATAAAATAATAAAAATACCTTTCATATACAGTAGATCCTTGTTTAACGCGGGTTTATTATACGTGGTTTCGATTACACAGGGTTTAAGATTTGACACCTTTATTTTATTTTACATGGATGAGTTTCGGTTTTACGCGGATGCGGCTATGCAAACACATAAAATTTTCCCCCTTTTCAAAATCCAAACTCCTAAAGATTAGAATTACGCATAATCAACTGTATTTGGCGTGCTAATAATCAAGCTTGGGCCACTGAAGATATTTTACGCGTTTGGTTCCATAGCTCTTTCCAGAAGTAAAAAAGTTATTAAACTCACTGAAAGAAGAGCTTTTAGGAGTGACAAAGGGGGACAAAACCAACTAGGATACCGACATTGGTGACGCACAACCAAAAGCGTTCACATTGAAAATTTTGAGCCATTTCTAGACAATAGAAATGATTTTTCTGATTCGCTAGTGAAGGACGATTCTATCACGGAAATGACGTAAGTAATCATGGATGCGTTAATGCTCTGCAAAGAATTACAGAGAAAAATTCTTAATGACTGCCAAAAGACTATCATAGCAAGCTCATCTTTATAAACAGAACACGAAATTAATTTATGTTTTCTTAATGCATGTTGGGCATAAACGTCAATATAAGTACACATTAAACTTATCATACAATTAGTTATCACTAGAATGAAGTATTTTGTTATCTATGGAACCAAACCCCTATTTTAACACTAGTATTAGGTCTCAATTCACACGACATTTCCGTGGAACGTAACCCCCGCGTAAAACGAGGGTCTACTGTATTATTAAAGTAAAATTTGGTAGTCTACTTGCTATCTTAAGGCCACAATACTGCCGTGCTAAGGGCAAAAGTCTTATCTGCATCTGAGTTCAAAGTGAGAAATTGCCATTCAAAGTTTTGCTCCTCTATGCATTTGATTCAGATGCAACTTTTTCAGAATTAAAAAAAAATCTTATTCACAAATGACCATGAAACATTGTATTAAGGTAAAATATGTGGCAAAGAATCACCTGGTGACCATAATTCAATTTCGATAAAAAGTGCGATACGACTTTTGTGCTTAGCATGGCAGAATACAGTAAAACCTCGCTATAACGATATTTTGGGGACCAAAGAAATATATTGTTGTAGAGGGATATATTGTTATATCGAGGGCCTATATATTTTGATAATACAATAGGTTTTTTTATTCAAATATTATAGTATATGCATTACCTAGGTGTAAATGTTTTCATATATAGTATATTTGTAATACATTTAGTGGCAAGGTGTTAATTATGATTAAATATTACTATCAATTGAAATAAATTCCGAAAATAAGCTCGTAAACATACCTCAAATCCGTTTTTATTGAAAAAAATCCAATATTTTTGTTTGTTTGGCCGCTTTTTTGACTGTTAAGTCAACCAACAAGGTATACATTGAGTCCAAAGCACGAAAATGATCCTCGTTTGTGGATGGAAGACTTGAAAAAAATGTCCGCAGAGATTTGACTGATTGAAGTACTTCCTGGGTCGACAATAAGGATTGTGATGGACTCGTATTATCATCATCTTCTTCATCCTCATTGTCTTCTTCTCCACTATGTTCCATCTCACCAGTAATTTCAGAGAGAATTTCTTCATCAGTAACTCCTGCGAAAACAGTAAGATCGTCATCCGCTGTCAAATAATCCTCCACGTTCACTCCATATTTTTTTGCCCGTTTTTTCCTTGAGTTGGGACACAGATGTTTGGAGATTCAAAACTATTTCCTGATCATATAAAATATCACAGTCTGAGGAATTTTCATCACAATCAGATAACATTTTATCTTCTAAGACACCTAAACCGGCCTTTTTCCAACAATTCAGAATGGTTTTCTCTGTTACTGCCCACCAACTTCCAGCAATAAAGTCACAAGCGTCCTTAACATTTACAGCTTTAACAGGGTCTTCCACTTTATTTTAATCCCCAGAAGTATCGGAGTTCTACCAAACATTTCCTATAGTATCCTTTAAAACATTTAATTATGCCCATGTCGAGTGGCTGCAATACGGAAGTGCAATTGGCCGGGGGGAAAAAAACAATTTCAACGCATTGTAGTTTTGGAATTGAGGTGTGAGCGGAGCAATTATGAATCAACAATGCAATTTTTTTCTTCCTCTTCTTCATTTTCTTATCTAACTTCAGCAACCATTCAGAAAAAAATTTAGACGTCATCCAAGCCTTTTTATTGGCTTTATATTCCACAGGAAGACTTCTCACATTCTTGAAGCACCTTGGCTTCAAAGATTTGCCGATAACAAGAGGTTGAATTTTATGTGTTCCTGTACTATTGGCACATAAAAGAATCTAGGGATTAGGTGCTTAGTCAATCTTTGTTTTGATTTCTTTCCCGCCGTGACACTTTTCACCCTTAAACGCCAATGTTCTATCAGGGAGGAGTTGAAAAAACAGCCCAGCTTCATCAGCGTTATAAATGTCTTCTGGTGCATACTTTTGAAGAACATCTTTCATCTTCTCTTGTCTCCAGGCATTTGCCTCATTCATCAGAGCAGATTTTTTCTCTCTGTGAATTTCCTGGAAATGATTCCGTGGCGATCCAGAAAACGCATTAGCCAACCATTGCTAGCTTTAAAAGTTTCGTTCCCTAGCATTGCTGCATATTTCCGTCATTGTGCACATAACAAGGGTCCATTTATTGGGATATTTGTTGCCCTCATCTCTTGAAACCACTTCAGGACTGCAGCATCAATGTTCTCATTAGTCGCGACTTTTAGTCGTTTTCGCTTGGGATTAACTGAATTTGATCTCACAGCATCTTCAATATGTTTCCTCTTCTTGAGGAACGTTGCAACTGTAGATTGAGATAATCCATATTTCTTAGCTGCATCAACCTGCTTCATTCCATCATCAATATCGCTGATGACGTTGAGTTCATCTTGAAATGAAATTTGCTTTCTCTCTGCCATCTTAGGGAAAAATACACTAGTGAATAAAATCAAATCTTTTGTTTTTGTCGATCATGTGACAGTGATGACGTAATCAGATGGGAATGTTACACCTTTTCGGATCATCTTCATTTACCACTCAATCAAAAAAAAAAAAAAAAAATGAACAGTTTCTGTTTTTTTTACTTGGCAAGCATTTTTAGATGTTTAGTTTCCCTCTCCATGTGCATGTTTTCTTTTCCCAAAAAAGAAAAAACACTGTGGTTTAAAGAAAATACAAGAACAATCTCAGTGGGGGAGGGGGAGGAAGGACGGTTTCAGCTCTTTATTCCTTTGGTCTAGACGTCTTTTGATACAAGGGCGCCTTTTCTTTTTGTTCATATGTGTTGCAAAAGAAATTTATAGGATTGTACTGCTTTTATTTATTTTGGAAGGTGCATTTTTGTTTTGACTTGTGAAAATAAACTATCTCCAGCGCGACGCCATTTTGGAAACGCATTATTTAAAATGTAGCGCGAAACTTAGAGCTAACCATTTTTAAAGAAAAAATAAAGTTTTAAGTTTTTTTTTTTTTTTTGAAAATAGGAGGGGTTATTTTCAGGATTTTACTGTACTTGAAAACCAAATTTTCCTCATAAAGAGGGGTTGAAAACTTAAAAAAACATTGCTTTACAGGGGTTTATTGCTGTAGAGAATATCGCAATATTGAGAGGAGGATAACATTAATTCCTATGCGAGTTCACCGGGACCACGAAATATTATCGTTGTAGAGGGATTTATCGTTGTATCGGATAGCGTTGTAGCAAGGTTTTACATATGATTGTTGTTTATTTATTATTTTTTAAATAGGCAAATTTATTATTAATTTCAGCACAGCTCAATTTTTTGTGACTTATTTTTAACCCCTGACACACAAAGGAAAGGGGTTATAAGTTTGACGTATCTGTGTGTCTGTCTGTGGCACTGTAACGCCTAAATCGAAGGTCTGATTTTGAAAAAAAAAATTTGTTCGAAAGGAGAGTTGACCGAGAATGTTCTTAGCTAGGTTGTGTCTTTGGATGGCATTAATTAATGAAGATATTAATAAAAATCCTCTAAAAGGCTTTTTGTCAATTTTGTAGTCAAAGTATATTAAAAACTTAAAAATTTACTAAATTAAATTTTTTTTTAAATTTAGAACCAAATAAAAAGTTTTTTTTTTGTCTGATAGAATTTGTTTGGAACTTCCATGTTATATCTTTCAAGTTATAACGTTTTTAAAGAAGATTTTGAATACAGCTAAGCCTTTATTCACCTATTAGTAACCAAATTCATTGGTGGCCGACAAGGAAATTAAAAGCAATGATTTAAAATTTTAATCTGTTGCCAGTTTCTATTTGTTTACAAATAAAATACTTGTAATTGATTTTTAATTGGATAAGGCTTTTAAAAGAATTTTCAATTTTCCCTCTTGTTATCAATGCAATTGCTTCCTAGTGCCTTCCTAAAATTGCAAGAGAAGTCTGTATTTTTTTAAAATTTTCATATACTGTATGTATGATTAAAAAATAGTATGATTCTCAGATCAGAGCAACAGTTCCCTTTCAGCAAAAAAGAAAAGAATCTTAAAACTCTTGTACCTTTTTACAGGTTTGCGACAATAAAAATAACTTTTAAAATCAACAATTCATCAAGAGTTTTCATTCAACATTTAGTTTTGACTTAAAACTAAACTTTTAAAATAATCGAAATTTCCACAGAATTGACTTAATGATACAGTCTAAAAGAAAAGCCATTAATTACTTTTAATCTTATGGGTTCTTTTCTTTTTTTTTTTGAAACCGTATACCATGTAGACTTAGTGTCAATTTTAGTTTGTTTTCCATTTAACAATGCTCTATTAAACTACTTTCTCTATTTAAAGATTTACACATACATCCCCGAACCTCTGTAGCTTTAGAAAAATGCTGTTTTAGGACACATTCTACTAAAGGGCGATTTTTTGGTGGTCCCTTGAAAGTTGTAAACTAGACAATCAACTAAGTTAAATTAATGCCTAATAAGTTTCGATCACAAATTACAGCAAAAGGTGTTTCATTCTACAGAAAAAACAGTAGAAACAACAGTTGGGGCAAACTTAACCTGGCAGCACTGCGAAGGCTACGCAGATCCTAATCAAAGCATTACAATGTGGCCAAGTTAGGTTTGCCCTAACTATTTATTAATGAATACTATAAACAAAACAACCTAAATTAAATTTAAAAATTAAAATGTTAATGACCAAAGGCCCCTATATATATATATATGAGCCGACACATCAGCTTAAGATCAGCCATTTTGGATCGGAGAGCGTGTTTGAGTGGTTGTCTTTTCTGGCGAGTTATCGCATTTGCTGATTAGCTGCGAGCGATTATTAGCAGCATATGACTTGTTTATTAAATAACATATTAATTTTGCCAAATTTTGACCAAACCAGAAACTTTGCTGCGGTAACCCTAGCAGAGCAATAATGAAAAATCCGATCCAAAATGGCAAAAACTTAATCTAATGTGATGCCCTATTTATATAGCTACTCTATAGTGACCTTTCAATAGAAAAAAAACAGAAAGATCAAGGCAAGATAGCAAAACTAATAAAACATACCTGATCCAACAAATGGGTCAAGAACAATGCTTCCTGGTTTAACACATGCCATGTTTGCCATTACTAAAGAGAGTAAGGGATCCATAGAGGTATTTCCTATAAATTTCCGTGTCTTTAAGTTTATTTTTTGACTAACAGTTCGTTGACCATCAGCAATCTATTTATTTTCAAAAAGTAGCAATTACTTCACATATTCAAAATCAAGAAATAGTACATTCTATTCTAGAGAACAACTTTTTAGGCATTTCAATTTCCTTGCAACTGCTTTTGATTTATTTTCGCAGCTTTAGATAAAAAGATTGCATTTTCTATTGAAGTATTAATTTCAAGAAATAAATAAAATAAAAACAGCATTATCATCTTGGAAAAAAACTCAACACACTTTTTTTTATTTTATATCCTAAGTATTTATATTTTTCATAGCTATTCAAAAATAAATGCAAATGTTATGCCATGATATGCAAAAATGCACTACAAAACCTTGTAAAATTTCAAAAACCACACTCCGTGCATACATACAATTTTAAACCCTGGTTAACTGGTAAATGCTATATTTCCCTCCAAAAGGTGCTCGAAAATAAAATGGTGTAACCCAAAAAACGCTGTATACCTCGGTAAGCTGTGATCATACAAATGTCAAACTTTTTGTGTTTGAATTAATTTTCAGTGGAGAAAATTTCCCTACACATAAGCTAGGGGACTTAGGGCCAATATAAAAAGTTAAATTTTGTATTTTTTGACTCATTTTTATTTTGGCGTCAAATATTCAATATCTTAACTCTGCATCTGATTTTGTACACTTTTGCAATTGGAAGTATGCTGTTGGGACTAAAGATTGCGAAAAACGAGGTCTTGCTAAACCGGAACACCCTGTATAATAAGTCTCATATGCCAATACTTTTCTCAGACCGCTTAGTGCGTTGCCTTTTGATCACTTTATTGTTTTTATCAATAAGAACAAATTCTGGATTAAAAAGTTATTAATAACAAAAAGAAGGCTTAAAGGTATAAATTGGGCAATGGTTATAGGTTACAACTAAAATTTGATTTTCAGAACTATTGTTCGTCATTTCATACTCTCAGATCCCTGTGATAAACCCACTGGAACAGCATCATGCCATGCAAACTTCTTTACAAACAAGTGCTTTCTACCATGCAAGAGCAGAAGTGCTTCAATTGGAATTGCGAGATGCAAAGAATAAATTGAATAAGACTAGTAGAGAAAGTTCAAAGCGATTTAAGAAGAGTTCTCTCTTTTTCTGTAGAACTCCAGCGCAAGTAAATGAAAATGAATTTTAGGCTTTTCAAGGCAAAGTTTGAAACATTAGGAAGTTTTCAAAAAATTAGGAATTTAGGAGAATTAGGACAATTTTGACCCCCAATTTATTTAAGGGAATATTCTAGTCTAGAAATTCAAAAAAATTGATTTTTTTTCCCTTCATATTCTTAAAGTTTAGATCTTTAATAATAAGTTTGTATGAGGAGTTATTGAAATTTAAATTATTTTTGAAGTTACAGTTAATTTTGTTAAAATAAACTCTTTTGCTGAAATGAGACTGCAAACTTTTCAAGTGTTTTTCTCGAAACTAGTTTTTTCGATACCATTGACAAGATGTCTCAAGTTCTAATGCAACAATTTACTTGAAATTTGGTACAGACTTTCTTAGTACTATAAAAATTGTCCCCACGTAGGGGTTTTTGTAATTTTTTATTTTATTATTTTTAAAAAAATATCAAAATTCAAAAAAGGAGCCAAAAAAAAAAAAAAAAAAAAATTCTTTTTTTCAAAAGGACACCATTTTGTGAAAAAAAAATTTCATTTTAAATCGGCTATGTCCAGACAATTCTACATCCTTGTTTAATGAGAATTAATCTTTGTTTTTGATCACGTGGAGGATTGGAATCTCGTCAACCAGGAGATCCCCTTTTTTAGAGTCCCTACTTTGCCAGCCTTCACCAACTACAATTTTGAATTTCTTTTTCAACTATTATGTATTTTTATACTTTTAAAAAATCGAAAAAAAGCTGATAAAAATGGATAGTAAAAATAGCAACTGTTTTCTTTTCTATTATGCCCATAAAATCATCTTAAAATCAAGCTTCTAGACTAGAATACCCCCTTAAATAAAAACTATGCAGAAGCAGTATTTTTTCATTGTTTTAAAATATTACTTATATTTAGCTCCAATTTCACCATAAATAATATTGGCAAATAAACAGAATAACAATAACTTACCCATCGACCAAAAAATAAATGATAAGGATCCTCAGGAGCGAAATTTCTGTTTGTTCCATAATATTCCATCAACAAAAAACTGTGATCTGGATCTTTTAATTTAATTGGGCCTTCAAAAGCAAGGAAGGCAAGTTCCTACAAAAGAAAATTAAAAACAACAGGTTTGTTACAAGGATTACTAAGTAAGATACTTCACATTAATCATGACAAATGTAAATGAATTACATTCATTTTCAAAAATGACAATATTCACCATTAACAAATAACATTTTGAAGCAATTACTGGAAGAATAGATACCTTGAAACAATGATTAGATAAGTGGCCTTTGTGGTACCAACATTAGTTCATGCTACATTAAGACAAGACTTCCTCATCATCTTTTCTTTCTTATTTATTTATTTTTTTTTTTCAAAAATAAAATTACTGATGCAAATGATTTGAATGATACAAGAAATTTTAGATAGGTATTACGCACGACTCATGATACAATACATAAGCAAAATTAAAAACAATTTAACGATGGATCTGTCTGGCTAAAAATTAGTGGATATAACTCACTTAATTTTACGTAAATGCACATGTGATTAAAGAAAGAAATGAAGGAAGATACCCTTTATGAGGCTTATTACAGGGATTTGGCAAAGAAAAAAGAGTCATGCTCATGCTCCATCTAACATGAATAGCAATTGATGAATATTAAAACAGTCAACACTTTTATAAATGACCTCCTATTACTCTGACCCCTCCGTTATAATTAACAATTCATAAAATCCCACTTGCTGTTCCCTAAGGTATTTTTAACATCGTTTAGAGCGTCCAAAATGAATCGGTTATTCAAATGTAATGTCCAAACTTACGTTTCAACTTAATTTAATTCTTGACTATCTGTTTGAAAACTAATACAGTTGGACCCCGATTTAACGAAAATCTATTAAACGAATTTTTCTTTTCCCGCGACTAAAATGAAGGCAAAAATCCCTATTTACCGAATACCAAACCCCAAAATAACGAATTATTTAAAAGCCGGAAAAAAAAATTTTTTTTTGTTAATTTGTGTTAGGAATATAGGATTGTTTTCCAAATGTTACATCCATATTGTCCGAAGCAGAAAAGACTATTTTTGGAGTCGGCAATTTTTAATGGGCGAGGACAAGCAGGCAACCAACGAATAGTGATTCTGATGCAGAAAGCGATAGTGAAGCTCCCATGAAAACTGTTACTTTTTCAAATGTTTTACATGGCCTGGAAACTAAAAACATATCTCATGCAGCAGGATGCAAAAGATAGAATTTTCTTCTAGTCATAAAGTCGAAAGATAACTATTTAGAGTCAAGTATCAAGGAAGTTGTCAAACATCTATTACTTAGTAGTTTAAAATTTCAAACTAACTAGCATGTAATAAGTCGTGGAATGCTGAATAAAAAGTTTTTTTTTTTTTTAATTACGCCCACCATCGTTCTTTCAAACATAAGGCGTCTTGCTGTCCAGTATAACAATGAAGTGGCTTCAAAGGGTGTTAAGTTCCTGGAAATCATCACAATTATGAATATCATGAAGAGAGGAGCATCTATAAAGATGCTCCCCTGTCATTGGAGAAGTCCCCTCACAGAGCACACAGAGAGGTGAATCTGCCAGGTTAAGATTTTATGTAAATGGGCCTGTAGATAGTCATGACCAGTAATGGTTCGGAAAGAGGCAACTCCCAGGGCTCTGGGAAGGAGAGAAAGGCGCGTACGCTGTTCATCATCCAGAAGGCAAGCCTAGGGCTTTCCGTCAGCTTTGTTCCTCAGGGCAGAGACTGTAGCATGTTGGATTTTGCTTGCGAGAAGTCGCTTAGCGTTTCTAAGTGGAACCAGGCGAGAAGGTGGATGCAGGGACGCAGCCTCTTTAGCCAAGATGTCCGCTCGTTCATTTCCATAGATGCCACAATGGCCTGGGATCCACTGGAAGACAACCTCTCTTCCAGAATGCAAAAGAGAGTCAATGGATTTTTTAGACTCAAGCTCAAGTTCTGAAGGATATAGATTGTAACCAGTAATGGTCTGAATCACAGCCTGAGAATCAACAAAGAGAACAATATTTTGTTCAGCTGGTTCTCCAATAGATCTGATGGCCATAAAACTTGCATTCATTTCTCCATCGAAGTTATCCGCCCAAGTGTCGAGAGGCTCCTGAAGACTAAAATGTTTGGAGTAGGCACCGGCACCTGCTCTACCAGCTGAAGGAGTGGCCGATCCGTCAGTATAAACCCTAAACCAATAGGATCAGCAAGAGAGATGGCGAAGGCTGTAGCAGATTTTGTGTTACCCAGGGTGCACCACGAGGAGGCCTGCTATACTATACCCCTGAACAAAAAGTGTACACTTTCTAATTAAGGATATTTTGCGCAGTTGCTTATTAGGGGTTTTAGGTAAGGTGAATGATTTTTTTCATGATTTTTTTTCCCAATATTTTTCCCACCCCGATATTACAAATAACCCCGATTTAACGTAGAAAAGTTTCGGTCCTGGTGAATTCGGTAAATAAGGATCCAACTGTATTTAACAATTTCATGTTTCTAAAAGTAAAATATTTCAATTGGAAGGAATTATTTAATGATGAAAGAGTTATATAGTTGAAGAAAGCTGCACGCAAACAATGAGCATTATGAAAGACATTGATTTAGGAAAAGTGGAAAGCTTCTGAAATATCTAAATAAGAGTATAAACTGGCATATTGAAATTTATAAAAGCTGAAAAAAAGCAAAGGCAAACCATGATCTCTAAATTAGAAATGACTGGAATTCAGTGAATTTTGTCACAAAATGTGTTTTTAAAGTAAATACATATTGTTTAATATACGCAATTATTTATTATTTTGTTTCTTGACTCTCTCTAATCAAAGAAAGCATAACTTGTAAAAGTTATTCCGATATTTTCAAATATGACTACAAAACATGCAATATCTTGTACATTTGAGTTATAGTGACCTCCAGTTATAATGACCGATTTTGTCTGGATGACAGATGTCCTTATAAACAGGACTGTAGAGTTGTAGTCGGACTTATATTGTGGTGAAGGAGTCGGTAATTTTCCCTCAAAGTTTGCTACTCTGCTTGTGCTTAAGGAGTCAGAGTCACAGGTGGACCAATTATGGGCTAAAGGAGTCAGAATCAAAGGTTCTAAAATTTACAAAGTCGGAGCCGGTCATTTTCCCTCTGACTCCACAGCTGTGGTTAAAATGAACGTTGACAGCATCTCCCAATAGTGAATAAGAGAAAATGATGGTAATTTTACAGAAAAATTGTTTTCTAAGATTTAATAGCTGATATTCTTTTTCCAATTCAGCAAAATGCATTGAAAATATTTGAATGTACAGTCCCCACTCGATTTACCATTCATCATATTTTTTCTTTTTAGCAACTTTATTCTAAGATATTAAAATGTTCTTTTAGTATACGATTAAAAAAAACTTGCTCGAATATATATTTAAAACCTAAAGTTGAAAATACTCCATGTTTCAAATATATTTTAGATATTTCATGACTTTTGAAAAATCACAAATTTTTAGAAAAAGATTCTAAATTGAATTCTAACCTACACATTAAAGTAGGCAGAAAGACTTATCAGTTCAAAAGACAGCAGCGGATTTATCATGCCATAACTGCAAGAGGCCCTCAAAAGTCAACTACTCTTAAACTTTTAATTTAAAGGCGGTAGGCAAAGGGGCCCAAAAATACAATGTGAGGGACCAGCAAACATGTAAATCCACCACTGTCAGACAAAAATTAAAATGTGGGAAAAAAAGAAGAAAATCTTCACCCCCCCCCCCCCAAAAAAAAACTTACTCTACTGTCTCTACAGACATGAGCTCCATAACAGCCCTTTTTTTTAATTAGTCCACTATTTTTGAATTATTTTAAAAATTAAAGGTCCTTCTAAAAGATAAATGTATCTAACAAATTATTCTCAACACTTTTCTCTCGTTGAAATTCCATTTCATACAATTTTTTTTTTTTTTTTTTTTTTGAAGAATATTGATTTTTCTTTTTTCCCTCCCGTTAAATTAAAAAATAATAATAATAAAATTTTTTTAAAAAGAATTAAATCTAGCTACTCGTTATCTTCAATTATATGTTTAAACTTTATTTTCACTAAAGTGGACTAAGCACGAGAATCTTTCAGGGTCAGCATACATGTATATCTCTCTCAGAGCTATGAAAGTACTAAATTTTTTTTTCACATTTGCCCTATTTTTGGATATTATCAATGAACCTTTTACTGTTAAAAAACCTATACTGCATACAAATGCTAGCACCACAGAGTTGTTATGTCAATGGAAGGTCAAGAATAGTGGTAGGAAAAACTACATTTTTTTTTGTAGCAAACTACAACTACATCTACTTTGTTACAAATGTAGTTAACTACAACTACAACTACTTTTTTTTAAATGTAGCAACTACAAACTACTTTTGAAATGTAGTCGCTACTTCGCTACTTTTCAAAAAATAAGTAAACAAAAAGCAAACACACTAGGGTGTCCCACAAAAAATGAAAGTTAATTTTTTCAATTCGCATACCTTCTTATATTTTTCCTCTTATATCAAAACAATTGTGGAAAAAAATATCATACAATTTGAAAAATGGCAACCCGTGCCGACTTCCATTTGCAACCAGCACTTGTATGCTTGGCCAAATCGAAAAAAACAACCTTTTTTGGAAAGTCAAAACTTCTGTTGATAAAACGTTGCCCCTATACCCCAAACCCACATGTACCGCAAAAACACTTATTCAAATTTAAAAAACATTTAGGTATCCCACACTTGGCCTAAAATTTATAATTTTCTTCAAAAAATTGATTTTTTTCTATTTATCTTTTAAAAAATTCAAAAATTATTAGCGGGCACATTTTCAGATCAACATTTGCACATAGGCGGACTTACGGGGGTGCACCGCACCCCAAAGATTTTGGTTGGGTTTTGAAAAAAAAATTAGTTTAGTATATTTCACTCAGAAACGCAGTTGGGGGAAAAAATTCATAGCTGCTATACTAGTAAATTTACTTGAATCCAGTGTTGCAAGAAAAATATAACTGTGCTCATATTAAGAATTAAAGTAATTTTATCCATTTAGAAAAAAAAAAAAAACCCTAATAAATAATTTCATGCAAATAAAGAAACTTTTCAAACTATTTATTGTTCAGTGCTGTGTTATTGTATAGAATAATTGCATGTTCTGTAATTGAGTATTTATTCGTATATCAATACAAATTCTTCTATTTTAAAACAACAATGGTTAATAAAGTCCAAAAAAAAACATGGCTATTGCAAGAAACTTGTTCAATAAAATCTACACCGAAATCAACCGAAAATCAACAATTTTAAGGTAAATAATCAAAAATTTTTGAAGGAGGACTTCCGGACATTTTGCTGCAGTTGTGCATCCAGGGGGAAGGGGCACAAGACTGCTGACCCTCCCCACAAAATGCTGAGTAGATGTTTTTAAAAAATTATTCTTTATTATTGAAGAGAAGAAAAGATCTCATTTTGGGAAAATGAGTTATTTTACGAAAAAAAAAATCTTAATTTCTCTTTCAAAAAGAAATATTGACACATAAATTTTTCAACAGCTTCAGATTATTGGCGACGAATTGTGTGCCTTCTCGCACAATCCTCTTTCTTTCATGTCTCCCCTCCCTTTTTTTTTTGATTGTTTCTATTAGTCCTCAAAATGTTTCTTCTCCAAAGCCCTTTCTCCAGTTAAAGTTATTACAGAGTACCTCAAATTTTGTTTCTTGGGCTTCACTTTCGCAAAATTTCCAAGGAAGATCTTCTAATCACCTAAATACATCGAAAATCGTTTAAAATTGCGTTTTTAGAGCTTCAGTTTTGAAAAACTGCAGTGTCCCTAACGTTACCAAATATGGTCTTACATTCATGTGTTTAAGACTTTAATCTTGGAAAATACTCGAACAAGGGCCTCTGACCCCCCTTTCTCTATTATCATCAAAGAGTGTTAATATTTTGGTTTTGAAAACTACTATTTCAAAATATTTAAGTGGGAGAATCCTTTTTTTTTTTTAATACCATGGATTATTGCAGAAGAACTTCATTTTTAGGTCTTCAATTTCGAAAATTTTTCAGGGGAGAGCTCTAGAACACCCCGTCCGGTAACAGCATCAAAAACTGTCCTCCGTAGTATTTTTGGATCTTCAATTGTGAAAAGTTAAAGAGGTAGCGTGGGGGAGGGGAGGGGGTTACGTATTTCTATCTAGTTTCAAAAAATCGATTGGAGGCAGTCTATGAGTCTCATTCATAACCCAAACTATAAATATGGACTATAATCACATTTATAAGACTAAAATTTCTAAAAATAGCCTTGGAGCCACACGTACCTTTCTTGATTCTCTAAAATATCACCAAGAACTGTAAAACTGCGTTTTCATACTATTTCAAATTTTTTCTGGGGCATGAATCCCATTCCAAACCAGTAGCTAGATTCACCCATTGCTTCTAATATCGACTTTCGTTTAAGACATTTTCTGCAGTTTGAAATGTTAAGAATTGCCCATCCCCTAATCTTACTAAATATGGTTTACATCGCATTTTTTTGGATTAAAAGTGTGTCCCGCCCTAAAATTATTTTCTGATTTCGCCACTGCCTTGTTATTCCGGGAATATCCCCCCCCCCCCCGCTCCTCAGATCCCCGTTATTGTTGCACCTCCAAATATTTCGGCCTAAATCCGCCTATGCATTTGCAAATGAATAATTTAAAAAAAAAATAATGTATTTAAAATTAAAAATTTAACCTAACCTTGAAAAAATCCATATCTTTGAGTACTATGTGGGAGACTTAAATATTGCAGGAGAGCAAACATTTCTGTCTAAAGTTCATTACCTACTTTATAGTTTATATTTTTTAGTTTGATAATTTCATAAAATTTACCTTACATTTAAAAAAATATGTATCGAAAAAATCAATTTTTTGAAGAAAATTATAAATTTTAGGCCAAGTGTGGGATACCTAAATGTTTTTTAATCTGAATAAATGTTTTTGTGGTGCATGTATGGTATAAGGGAAATGTTTTATCAACGGGAATTTCGAGTTTCTAAAAAACATATATATTAGTCTGGTTCATACTTTCAGACGGAAATCGGAACTGGTTGCTGTTTTCAAATTATAACAAAACTTTTTTTACAATGATGTTGTTTCCTTCAGTCAAAATATTTTAATCGCTGAAATTGATACGAATAAGCAGAAAAAAAAATAGAGCAAGGAAAAAACTTCCATTTTTCCAACGTTTATTTTTTAATTAAATTTTTAAAATGTCCTATTTTGAAAGTAAGGCGTGGTCTTTATGGCGTCACAAATGACGTACTTTGGAGCATCTGTCTACCGCGTTTCCACATTATGATAATCAAGAAGCAAATTAAAT
Organism: Uloborus diversus; assembly: GCF_026930045.1. NCBI lineage: Eukaryota > Metazoa > Arthropoda > Arachnida > Araneae > Uloboridae > Uloborus > Uloborus diversus. The sequence continues at coordinate 56,329,869 of NC_072739.1, read as the reverse complement.
ATAGCGCTCTATGCTTGCTATCAACCTTATCGTTGCCAGTAAGCGTGAGTAAAGATGCAAATTAAGTATTGCGATCTGCTTATGGCAGCAGTGAATGGCAGTTCATCATTTGTGATGTCATTTGCAGAAGCATAAACAGTGAAATTGCACCATTTAAATTAATTGTTTAAAATATTAAATTTAGTCAAATTATTTAAAACATAGTTAAATCTTATGTTTTAAAGCATGCTCTTTCAGAAAAAAAATACTTTTAAAATTTTGGAAACGACCCCATTGTTTTGACGCAAAAGGAAAAATATAACCGGGCGTGCAACTTGAAAAATCAACTTTCGATTTTTTTTGCGACACCGTAAGAGGATTGATCAAAAAAAAAAAAAAAGTTTAGATTGATAAATTAGCTCATCTGAACATCGAAAATTACTAAGAATTACATTTATTTTTTCTTTTTTCCGGCTAGGGCAGTTCAATATCATCCTCTTCTATAACATTTACAGTAGTTTCTTTATTTAGTGAATACTGCAAAAGCACTCATTTTTGCCAGATTTTAATTTTCGCGTGCCCGTCGTAAGCACGTCTTTTTTTTTGCCTTTCGGTCTGTTCTTATAAAATTCACGAAATTTTCAACTCGCGAAATCACCGATATCATCGTTTTTGTGAAATTAAGTGCTTTTACAGTATTGTGACAATAATCTCTTTAAAATACGAGTATAAAACGTTAATCCACGGGACATTCTTGGCAGCCAGAAAAAACAAAGGAGTTACTAAATTGGAGGTTATCGCTAATTCATATCCTTTTCTTGTTACGTCAAGCTTTATTTAATACAATTATTGGCGAAATATGAAAATTACGATGGCAAACAAAATAATGGCGTCAAACAGATAGAACGTATGGAGTCAAAATGATATGCCTGAGATCAGCTCGTATTTTTATGAGTCATATTTCTCATTTTATTTGACAGTGTACTTGTGTAAAATCTGCGCCATTCAAATTCGTTTGAACCTAGGATTCTTTTTTTTTTCTTAATTTGTTTACAAGTAGTTTCTAGAAATTGCTACAAACTACTATTTTTTTGTATCGAACTACTCGCTACACTACTTTTATTTAAAAGTAGTGCGCTACACTACAAACTAAAAAATGTAGCTACTACAGTAGCGTCGCTACTTGAAGCGCGCTACTTCCAACCACTGGTCAAAAATCAAAGCTGAAACCAGTTACATTGAATAGGTGGCTTTGAAAAGTACCATACAAATGAAAATTTTACAAATAGAACCTATTTTCTGATATTTTCTCAATGTTTTCAAAGAAGTACGTGAAATAATCAGCTAAAATGATTTTTATTTCTGTGCAACTTTTTTTTCTAAATTGAATATTTGCTTGTCTCAACAATACTAATTTTTAGTATAATTAAATAACTCCTGTATAAAAAACCAAAAAAAAATTTAGTTTTTTAGATTATTAAATTATATATGTTGCTAACATATGTTTTTTTAAATCATGAAAAACAACAAAAACTCCTTAATTCAGGGGGGCAGATAAGCGGTCAAAATACTCCAAACCCAAAATTGTCAACAAAGTTTTCTTAATTCAGTGCAAACAGTTTTAATGAATGAAATTGAGCATTGAAACTACTATTGAAACATGTAAGAAATACTTTTTTACTAAATAAAAAAGTTACGTGAATTATTATGAAATTTATGTGAAGTTAATCTCAATTCAAGCTAAAGAAAATAGATTTTTTTTCAAAGGATAAATATAATATCAAATGTTAAGATATTCTTACTCCCCACAAAATTTAATCACCATCAAATTCGGCAAAAAGAAAATGAACAAATAATAATATTGAAAGACAACAAAATAAATAAAATCACCGGCCTTGTAAGACATTTAAGTCATGTTTCAAGAGTTAAGAAAATCAAACTTACATCAATCCTTTGAACTTTGTAATCTTTATTCAGCTTTTTACCAAATGATTCTACAAGAATTCTAAACGAAACATTTGAACGAGAATATGGTTCCTGTAACAAAATAATTTTATTATCATCTATTCACACCACATTAAAAAATAGAAAATAAAATGCAAAATTTAATTTTAACAATTTAATTAACCTCCACACAAGTTCATATTTTATATTAAAATAATAAGCAAATTGTGAAAATTAAAAAAAAAAGAAAAAGAAAAAACTGAACAGCCTATTCAATCTCAAATGAAAGTTCATTCAACAGGTAACAAAATTGGATTTCAATTATTCTAGACCCTGCAAAGCTGGACTACCCAACTAGTGTACACAACTTTGGGGGGGGGGGGGGGACTCCAAAAATACAGTAATAATAATATTTATAAAAAAAATAATAAAACTTACAGTAAATGACTTTGGTAAAGCTTTCATTTTTTCATAAAGGCATGATATGGAATTGCTCTTTGCCCAAAGTTCATAGGCAGACCTAAAGTAACATAAAAAAAAGATTCTGAACAGTGAGTACAAACAATAAGAAATATTGATGACAAGACTTTACATTGGATAACAAGACTTTTTCAAATGATAAAGTTAAGGAAAAAACAGTGTACATCAAATATTTAGCAAACATTAATAGCATAAAACTAACTACCTTAGGCAGGAATAGAACATCAGACACTATAAAAAGCACATTTTGTGTAAAAGTGAAAGTTAACCCCTTGAGTACTCTGTCGAAAGAAGAGAACTGCTTCCTGCCACTTATGATAAGGAACCATACACGTGATTGATCAAAAACAAAAAAGCTGAAAGTTTTTTGTGGAATTCCTGAATCAGAAGATTGAAAATTGGGAAAATTCACTAATTAGTGAGTGGAAAAATGCTTTTATGTTATTAATTTTTCAACTTTTGGGAAACAAACATGTTTTCCAAAATTTAGCAACTTTTTCTATCCTATGGATTATTTATTAGGAACTGCTTCCTCATAATTTATTGTTACTACTAGTAGTTTAAGTGATTTATTAGCTTTTTATGAGACTTATAGTTTATCCATAATTTCAAACTAAAATTTTAAAGAAAGTAAAAATAAATACAATGTATTTACTTCATACAGGAATTTCAAAAATCACTGAAACAAAAAGGAAAAAAAAAAGAAGTTTAACTCTTGTACAGGATGCAGAAAGATAGTTCACTGAAAACAACTTTTGGATTCATTCACTTGCACATGGAAAAGTAGGCTGACATAGTTTAATTTTTTAATTTGGATAGCTATCTCAAAACAACTGCTATTGTTTTCCTATATTACTTATTACTTCCCAAACAGTGGTTCATATGAAACATGGTGAGCAAAAACAAGATGCTTCCATATAAACATGGGCAATGGCGGCAATTGGGGGGGGGGGGGGGGGGGGGGGGCGACCTCCCCCGCATTTTTTTGTCATTAACAATTGCCTCAATGTTAAGATTTTATTTTCAAAACATTCTGCATGAGATTACATGAACATCACAAATATAGTTTAAAATTTCAGTTTTAAAGCTTCAATTTTGAAAATTTTCCCGGAGAAAATCTCCGAGCGCACTCCTTCCTTCCTTTAAATTCAAAGACGACCTAAATTTACATCATAAAGACTCCAGTTTGAGGGACAAAAAATCAGAAAAAGAATCCCCCTAGATAGCGTAAAACTGCATTTTTAAGACTTCTTTCTCTGGAAAGAAAAAAAAAATCCGGAGATCCTTTTCTGAAGTCCCCCCCAAAGGAAGTTCTAAACTGAGTTCTTAGGATTTCATCAGTGCAAAAAAAAAAAAAAAAAAAAAAAAAAAAACTAGGAGAACTTCCGAAAACTTCTTTCTTCCTTCAGTCAATAAAAGAAAAGTCTGAAAGAACGTTTTAAAATAGGTTTTAAACTTTGTAAAATTTCTGGGAACGAACCCTAAACTAGCTTTTGTCGGATATCTTTTCATCCATAAGCTCATTATTTTTTGCATTGAAAAAGGCACACGTGTCTGCTGTAATTGGCAAATTTGTGCTTTTTCCAACGTTGTTTGTCTAACTTTCCTTGATCTAAGTTTGCTAAAAATGGTTTTAATTTGAGTCTAATACATTTTAAGATTTTTTTTTTTTTGGGGGGGGGGGGAAGAGCGTTCCTTGCCCTTACATTACCAAGGACAGTATAAACTTCTTCGATTTTGTTATTATTATTAGTAATTAGACTTTAATATAAAAAAACGTTATGGGAACCACACTGGAAATTCCTTTATGTTCCTCAAACGTTGCCAAAACACTACTAAAATGGGGTTTTTAAAACAACAATGCCAAAACATTTACCTCGAGAGAACATGAGAAGCCACCCCCCCCCCCCTCCTAGTCACTCAAAATAGCCTAAAATAGTCTTCAACTTCCTAAAAAAAATTTGCCCCTCACTTATAAGCCCTACTTGCCGCCTCTGTACATAGGTTTTTTGTTAAATTGCTGTATTTGTCTTCTCAAAACTAAAAAAGAAAACAAAACACACATGAAATAACCATAAAAAAGAATTTCTGAGAATCTGAAGAATAAGACTAGTGGAATTTAACCAGCTAGCAGAAAAACCACAGGTATGAGAATAGAAAGAGATACAAAAGAAAATTTTGTTACAAGGTCAATGTGAAAATAAGCAAAATGGATAGTTAAAGGTAAAGGAATAAATCAAACAGATTGTAGCCAAACAGCAGAAAATCTCACTTAAATTTGCACACAAAATATCCTACATTTGGCAAGACCCATTGTATGCTCAGAACTAAGAACTCAACATATTTAAAAAAAGAAATTACATGCATTTAAACAATTTTAATTTGGTGTTAAAACATCTCAATCTTTTAAATAAAAATGTTAATTAATAAATGTTAAAGAGTACGAGGAGAAATTTGAATATGAGATAAAATTTTTAACAATCATACTTCCTTTTCAACTATTGCTAGTTTTAGTGCTGAACAGGTAAAAAACATTTATGATTAGTTCACTTAATTAAGTAATTCAACTTTTCAAAGGCAGCAATGTAAAATTTACTTTCATAAGAGAATGAAGTTTATATGGGTTCACATGATCATAAATTTTAACTATAGAATAGGTAATAAAGTTACGTACCTTATTAATACTGTGCGAGACATGACTTTCATCACATCAGCAGATGATGCAAAGTTCACTAAAAGATATGGCTGAAAATAATAAACATATGAATTTCTCAGTCTTTCAATAAAATTGTCTCTTAACTCAGAATTAAAAAACACTATCACATACAAACCACAACATTTATATACATTGAAACCCCTATTTTATGTTTCTCAAGGGACTGGGTTTCATAACCGTAAAATACAGGAAAAAATAAATTACGAGAAATACATAGAGAGAAAAACTCAAAGATAGTAACAATGACTCTTTCAGAAGGTACAATATCTATATTTTATAAATAGAACATTGTTATACATTATATATTAAGATTATTTTAACATATTTAATCGCGAATCCTAGATTAAGGTTAAAAAAAGTCGACTCCCGCTACAACGCGATTCGACTTACGCAAAATGGCTATATAACGCGGTTTTTTCACCAGTAAATAATTTTTAGACCTACCGCGAATTCCTCATCCGCAATACGAAAATTTTCAGATTTGTGGTATGATAGTATCGGCTTTGTTATTGGCAATTTTATTTTCAAAGTAGATCAAACAAAGCAACGCAACGCAACTAGTAACATATAAAGGAGTCATGTTTTGATCCAAAGCAACATAGGAGCAATAGAAAATCAAAAAATTGCCTAATTGTTTTACTTGAATATAAAATAAATTTTCAACTGAAAACATACTTTCCAAGTCAAGCATAGTTACCCAAACCAAGTACAGAAATTATTTTTTCCCAATTTCAACAGTTTGAAAGCTAAATTACGTATTAATTTTATTATTATTCTTTTTGAATTAAACAACGCATATATATAATATACATATAGTTATGTTAAATAAAGTTCTGTCTGGAAAAATGTACGAAAAAAGGGACCTCCTTATATCGCTCCACGAAAAATAATCACCCTCATTGTTCGGCAAGAAAGACAGCAGAAAAAACGTCCTGTATAGGAAATGTAAAACCAAATTCCCTCGTTAAATCCCATCTTGTTGTCCGCCAACTGCCTATGATTTTTGATGGAAGCTGCATGCTGTATATGACATTATTACACTTTAAACTAACATCTTAAATAATGTGTCAAACAACAGTTTATGGAAGGAGATAAACAATTCACCCCAAGGAACGACCTCACGTGCTACAGAGGGAAACCAGGATACATCACACACACCCTTCACTCATTCCCCATGCAAATGCAGTTAGAACCAGCCACCAGGTAAGCATTCAGATTTCTGATCTCTTTCAGCTACACCTCTACTTGTTGACCATTCATCACCTAATCTTTCTCACATCGCCAAGAAGCATTGTTTTCAAAATGTCAATTCCTATAGAATTTATTGGTTCTCCTACCCATCTCTTCATTTTTACATTTCACAGCTAACACCACAAAAGCATTCATT